>NW_006263502.1:733537-735308 GCF_000469605.1 Apis dorsata
GCTGCAAAATATCGATGGAAATCGCGTCCAATTAAACGAGATACGATGTTACTTGCCAAATATGAAACAACAAATAATTTTGATTTGGATCCGAGCAAATCCCGGATTTCTATATTTTATATTATTAAAATGTATTGATTAATGACAAACGTATCGTCTTTATACGGAATTCAAATATTATGAATTGAAATTATTTTCATCAATATGTAAAGGATAAAATTATTATTGGCCCTTTTACTATTATAAAATTTATAATTTTAAATTATAATTATAATTGCGGTTAAATGATCCACATTTCAAAGGCTAAATTGATCATTTCCATCAACATGAATTATTTTCAAAGAGAAACTTTATTAATCTCCTCCTGTTATTAAAAAAGCAATATAAAAAGAAAAGATGAAATTTATTTTTAATATAGGATATTAATTTCGATGGATCTCAGTAATTTTTTCTTAGAGTAACAAATTTTTTAAATAAAAATAACGAGTGTGTAATTAACTTTTTACATCTTTTAATTATCTTTTTCTATAACATGATTACAAAATTATTATTCATAACGGTTAATGAAAACATTCAATATTTATTACAAATATCGGATTATCCGTGATAGGTATTCGAATAAAAACACGTCAATTTTATTAGATCAAAAAAATAATCAACCCGACGATTCACAAATACTTAGACGATACTTGAGAGTCAATGGACCAGATTGCACGCTAGATCTCCTTGAGAAGCAGTTCTTATAAATCACATTGTAGCCCGCGAGAGAGGACAAACTCGATTCACCGTTCGATTAAACGATAACGCATACTTTCCCGTTGCCGCTTATTTAGATATTCACCGGCCGTCACAGACATATTTCTGTCGATCTAATTCTCCAGAAGATTCATTTCTCGATGATGTCAAGAGGAAACATTTTCCAACAATTCATCTGTGAAATTGGAAGAGCATAAATTGCGATTAAAAATTAAAATATGGAAATAAGCTACTCAGATTAGAAAAAATGATTCATATATTTTAAACTTGACAAAAATGTTGCTTCACATATAGAAATATAATATTGTGCATAAGGACTTAAGGAAAATATTTCAAATAAAAAATTTTACTTTCGTCGATTCTCGAATAATTCGCCTTCCATATCAGCAATAAAATTCGAAGAGAAACAAAAATTACGAAAAAATTGAAAATCGTGAACCAATTTGAAAGTAAAATCACGTGATTTCAGAATGAAATTAAACCAAAAAATTCATATACAATAACTTTAATCTTCTAATAAATACCCAAACTACGTCTAAATCTAAAACTTCGTTCAACGGTCGCCATCCACGTCGAAAAAAAAAAGAAAAAAGAAAAAAAACTTCCACCCAACCAACGTCTAATAATAGTCGTTTAATAATTTTTTTACCCTCGCACCCGGCTTTCCGAAACGAAATTATTCAAAGGGTCGCGACACAGGGATCCTTTACATCCCCGTGTATCTCGCGAGACGGCGGGCGCACGGTGTGATATTAGCATAATATTGGTTCCGAAATATGAGAGAATGGGGAGGCCAGCCGCGCTCCAGAGGGGGGGAGGGAGAAAAGGGGTTTGACGAGCCCCCTCCCGCTTCTCAGCCGTTCGCCCAATAATGCATAAAAGATAAGAGGAGGCTGGCCGCCGGGACAACGGGTTGCAAAAGTTGCGCGTTCGACGAGCGGAAACCGAGAAGAAAAAAGGTGACGGTCTTCTTGGTAGAAAATAGTAAAAAAGAGTGAGAGAGAGAGAGAGAGAG
>NW_006263502.1:735492-737784 GCF_000469605.1 Apis dorsata
TTCCAAAGAATTATTGAAAGTCTGCCCTCCCCTTTCGAGGCTTCATCCAACCCCGGGTGGATGCAGTTTTGCCAGAGATAGCTTCGAGATAAGCTCTCCGCGCACACTTCCGCTCTAATGAATGGGATCTTAATGGATGCCGCGTTGTTTACGATCCGAGTTTCTCCGATTAATTACCCCAGGTGTAGACCTGGGCCACGGTTAACACGGTGAACGTGTTCCAACTTTCTGGAAGGCTGTGCGATCATCTGGAAATGAGGAGATGGAGAGGGGGAGGTTGGTCGTAGAGGAGGAATTTCTGACGAATTTCTTTTTTTTTTTAAGCGGTGCAACTTGTACTCGATCGAGACCGGAAACTACGGTGGCTGTCTCGAGCACCTCAGGATGATCGACTGAGTTTCGAAGAGAGGGGGCTAGTCTTTGGCAGTTTTTTTCTCTCTCTTTTTTATTAGGTTTGTGTGGCTTTTGGAGGGATGAGTGTATCAGGAGTTTGGAAAGTAGCTCTTTTGGAAAGCGATTGTTTGCGCTCTGAGGAGATAATGTGAGTAATTTAAGAATTGAAGAAAGTATATGTAAGATGTAATAGGAAATAGAATAGAGTACAAGGAAGAATATATAGGATCTTTCTTTCTTCATTCTTTTTTTAAAGTTTCACTCATCGTTTTATTTCGCCAAGAAGCGGCGAAATTTCAAGTTCCATTCCCGAAGAGAAAACAAAGAGAACAAATCTCGAGTTCATGTGAAAATATTTTCCATACGAAACAAAAGGGAAAAGGCAGCACGGACAAAGAAACTTGGGAGACTGGAAGACGCGGTGACACCGTGGAGGGTTGTATGAATGAAGTCCACCATGCGCGGCAGATAGGAAGCTGAATTGCCTGTCTGCGGCGAAAAGAGGAAAGGGCACAAACAAAGTTGTTATCGGTTAATGCCACGGAATCCGTTGCAACTGGTTTCTCCAGCTGTGGCTCCAGCCGTGGCCAGGATCTAACCCGCGTATACCGTGTATTCCCTCTTTCTCATTCCTCCTCCATCCTCGTGCGCCTCTTGTCTCTCGTGGTTCTTTCCTTCTCCGCGACGCGGTTCACAAAATTTTCGTTTTCAGCTCCGGCGGGAATACGCGAAGCCAGATAAAAGCCCGCTTCCTTCCACGGATGCGCCGCCCGATAAAAGTAAAATTCGCCGTTCCAGTTGGGATTTCTCCGCCGATACTCGTCCTGGACAATCGTCCTTTTATCCGTATATACGGTGGATGGAATCGGTAGACGTACGGTATTCAGGGATGCCTCTATGCATATCATAGTTTGTCGAATTCTCCCGAGTTTTAAAATTGTCAAGAATAGTGGCTCTGCAGGTTTCCTGTGGAATGATTCTTGGTAGACTTTGGTTCAATTTATAATATTTATAAATTTTTTTAAGTTTCTAGTTTAAATTTCAAACTGAAGTTTAACGATATATTTTATTTTTGAGTCGAAGAAAAAGAAATGAAAAATTTTATTTGGAATTTCAAAGAAATGATTATTACACTCGAGGAGCGTAAATTATTCATACGTGTCCGAATCCTCCTATTTCCATCCCCAACGTCGGCCAACCCTTTCCAGAAAAAAAGAAAATAATAATAAAACGGATCATTCCCTCACCTATACACGAGCAACGCTAACATTTACATTTCCCGGACCGTGTAAAAATTCCGGCAAATTCGCGATCAAAGAAACAATTTCAACAAGGGTGGGCAGTTGGTCGAAGGGCGGCACAAAGGGCCGATCGCACTACCCCGATATCGCACGGGGTAACTCGATTCCAACAGCTTTTCATATTTATAAGCGAGGTCCCAGCTTCGTGCAAAGAACAATTTTTCCAGGATGGTTCACGAGTTCATGTAAACCAAACAAAAAAAAGAGAAAGAAAGAAAAGGAAAGGAAGGGTACGAGAGAAATAGGTTCGTATAGGTCGAACACGGATATAACTCTGTTGCGTATCTCTCAAGCTGGCCAACTGTCGCTGTCAATCCCTGAAACGAATTGCAATTTTTTTTTTTTTTTTGTAGGATGGTTCACGAGTTCGTATAAACCAAAGCAAAGAGAGAAAAAAGAAAAAAGAAAAAAAAAAGACACGAGAGAAGTAGAGACTCGTGTATGAAACACGAATATAACGCCCGGGTGTGCCTTTCGTAGTGACCAATCGTTGCTGGCGATCCCCGAGGCGAAGAGAAATTTTTCCAGAATGGTTCGTAAGTTCGTTCAAACCAAACGTCGAAGAAAAGAAAAGAAAAGAAAAGAAAAGAAAAGAAAA
>NW_006263502.1:738558-740783 GCF_000469605.1 Apis dorsata
ACACACGCGTGTCTTCTCCGTTCCAACCGAACCCGACCCGTCGAAAAATCGAATTACGATTTTTCCAGATTCGTGAATTCGTCGAAGCAAAAAGAGAGAAAAAGAAGAGGAGGAAAGAGAGAGGTATGGAAAGAGGGAAATAGAATCCGCGCGTATAACGCTCTTATTTGTTCTCTCAGGCTGGCCAACCGTCGCTGACAACCCCCCGTGCAACGTTACGAGGTACGAAATTATTGTACGATACACAAAGGATAACCGCGCTCTCTCGATGATAGCCCAGTCCCCGCGTCGAAAGGGTTAGCAGAGCATACTGAAGTGCTTTCCTATTGGTCCGGGGGAACACCGGGTTGCACACCGTGTTTGCAGTGTTCAGAATGGACCAAGGACCCCATTGTCCCGGAGAGCTTGTTTCTATGCAGATGAGATATACGAGCACCGACGGATGGACGGGCAGACGGACGCGTGGAGATTCCTCTCTTTCCTTCGTTTTCTCCTCCTCACCTCCGCGTTCCGCCTATCTCGTCCTCCTCCCGTCTCTTGTCCGCCTCGTTCCTCTCGCGCGAGCGTGTCGTTCGACGAGGAGGTTTATCACCGGTGATAAAGAATTAAGGCGAACAGCGGTGGAAAAATATGGCCGTTTAGGGGTGGTTTCGTAACTTCGTCTTTTTTGGGGTGGTTAATCCAGCCCCGGGCGGTAATTCCGTGGTTCCCGCGCGCGCGGACACTCCACTGACCGAGAGGATTTTTTTAAAGGGAGGATATTTTTTTTTCGCGGCTTTTGAAAGGGGGAGGCGCAAAGCGCGTGTCGATCTTACAAAGAAGAGATTTAGCCTGGATTATTTTCCAGCTGTTTCGAATGTGAATTTTAAGTGGGATATGTAAGGTGTGATTAAAAATGGAAAAAAAAAATGTGCGAAGTATTCTGGATGGAAAATTCTGGATGGAACGTATGTAAAATGGGCGAGGGTTTGGTTGAAGGATAGATCAGGGAATAGGAAAATATTGTTTCAAAATATTTCGTGCAATATCGTAAAGATATATCGTACGAATCGAATCATGTGAATCATTTGTGTGATTTTGAAAAAGTTTGGGAAAATTTTTTTAAAAAAAATTTTATCCGAGAGGAAACTTCTACTGCTATTACTACTACTACATCTGTTCATTTTGTAGAATTCGATTATCCCTCGTGTCGAAGGTTTTCAACGTGAATCCTTACCGTCGATCATATATCTCTTATCGGGAAACATCGATACCTGTCTCGAACGATCACCTTCCTTCCACTCTCCTAAAACTCTCAGGTGTCCGAGATAAGATTACCTATCGAAGAATCAGGTCATTAAAAACAGGTTCGAAGCTGTACAACCTCGACAACGTTGATCCGCTTTCCCCGAACGTCGTATATTTCCTCTGCTCTGGGTGAGACAACTTCAAACTGTCTATCTCTATATTAGATCGGATTGGCCATCCATGTGAAAACTTGTCTCGTTTCAGAAAACAAGATTACAAAGTATTACAAAACGATCCTGTATCGAATTTCTCCTAAAACATTTCGTATCTTGCACAACATCATATCACCATTCTCTATAATCGTAGAGAAAATAACGATGATAATAACGAAATATTTTTAACTACACGCAAAACTATATATATATACTCCAAATATATTCTTCTCCTCTATTCTTGTTCAAACAACAAGCTGACAAAATCCAGGCAAAATCTCTATCGAAAAAGCACGCGACACTTTGCTCCCCAAAATTCACCCTCAAGTGTCCATCCACCTAAACGTCCCTAAGACACCGCAATCCCTCTCCATCCTCCCTTCTACTCCCTTCACTCTCTTTCTCTCTCGGTGTGCGCGGGATCTCGTCCGATCTCATGTCCGCCACGCCAACGTTCCATCTTTCCATCATTTCCTCCCCCGTCTGGCTCACCCCCCTGCCCCGTTGTTCCAGGACACTGGTTCCGCTCTGTTCCCTTCCCTATTCACTCGTCGCGGAAACGGGGAGGGGGAGGGGGAGGAAGGAGGAGGAAAGGGACGAAAGACACTGTGAAAGGGGTTCGGTTGCGGGCAAGGGGAGGGGGAGGTGGTTGGAGACGAGACCGACTCCCTACAGAGGAGGCTCTTTCCTCTCCGTTGACTGGAAAAAAGAGCGAGGATGCGCGAAACCCACCCTCTCCTCCCACCCCTCGGTCCTCGACAGTTGCTAATAAGGAGGCTGGCTTCC
>NW_006263502.1:741098-749507 GCF_000469605.1 Apis dorsata
CGCGATCTCTCGACTTCTGGCACAGCGAACTGAAAAATAGACCTGGCTGCGCCCGCTCCGGGGATGAAGAGTGGAAAAGAAAAAAGAAAGACAGAAAGATAGAAAGAAAGAAAGAAAGGGAAGAGAAAAGAGAGAGAGAAAGAAAGGGAAGGTGGTGAAGAGAGGGTTGGACGAGGCTCGTCGCGGGACAGCTTGTTATTTCTATGCAGATTCCATCGTGGTGGCGATGGTGGATTCGCGGTGATAGCATTTTAATCGAGAACCGGCTGGATCCAATTTGGCCGGCCGCGTTCGCTAGAAATTGATATCACGTGGGGCATTAGCGGCATTAGGGCTGCCCGTTTCTATGATTAACAGCTGATTTGATTAAAATCGAAAGCTGTAGTATCACTCTGCCGCGCGTAGTATCTCTGTTGCGATTTTAGAGTCAGTGCTTTTTCTATTCTTCTTTGTTTGTTGTACGGGAAGAATATAAATGAATGGTATGTGAGAAGTGAAGGCTGCCAAGGCTGCATTATAAGGATTAAATAAATTTTTAGCAGTTCCTGATTTTTTTCGAAATATATTTTTAAATATTTTAAAATCGAAATGATCCCTTGGTATGAAACAAAGTAAGATTGTACGATAATGTAAAAGGAAATATCTAATAATAATACATACTTTTAAAATAATCTATTCGCAAAGCAACGCATAATTATTTTAAACGACATCGGAAGAAAGTTGTATATTCATTCAATTCTCACAGATCATCACGAGATCACCTTTAAATCCCTCACTTCTCACGAGCCGTCATGTTCTTAAATCTTTCAGAAAATTAATAAAACACTTACGAACGTTTCCCCTCTCACCGGTAGAATTACCGAGTTTGTTCTAAGAGAAAATTCAATTGCTGGAGAGAATTCCCTCCTTCTTCCGTGACAAAAATACGATCATTGTTCGTCTTCATAATTTTCTATCACCCGAGGGAGCGCCTCGAGTTTGTAATTTGACAGTAATAGCATGACGACAGTCTTGAGAAGGGCACTGACGAGCACGCGAAAGGATTTCCATCGTGTGTCGAGATGTTTCTTGGCAAACGCGTGGGTGTCTCGAGTGAATGTTGCACGAGTCGCTTTGCATATATCGGCGACCATTGTGCGAGGGCTTTGATGTATGCTCACGCGGCCCCGGACACGCTGACGAATGGGTCAACTTAATGGAAAGGTTGTGTTTAAGAGACTTAATGGTTGTTGATCGATCGGCCATCCTCGTCATTTCCGACCGTTATTGAGTTATTAATTTTTTTTCCACCGTCGACTGTTTGATTTTAGAGATTTGAGAAGATCCCTTGGCACACGAGAAGAGGGACGTGGGCGTTCAAACGTTAGTTTCATTGCGAGATGAGAATAAGATTTGGACGGTAATTCGAGAATTTGTGCAATTATTCTGCAATATTATTTTTATCATGAGAGAGCGGGATAAATTTAAATTTTTTCCCGAAGAAACGGAGGATTTTTAAAAACTCAAGAATTCTACGAAAACTCTTTTACGTAATTTAATCGTAATCTGAAAGATTGGTGGCAAAGAAAGCATGGAAAAGCAAGAAATTCCAAATTCCTTTGAACCTTACACGAAGTTAAATAAGAAACTTTAGAATTCGTAATCCTGAAGAAACGTGTATGAAATAAAGGAATCTTGAAAATTTAAAGGAGCCTCGAGAAAAAGACTTTCGAAAAACTTGAAATAAGTAAAAAAAAAAAAGAAACACCACGACTGAAATATGTTAGAGGCGGATCTCGAGAATCCGACACACACGTGTCACGAGGAAGGAGCACGAGAACCCATTTAGATCCGAGGAACAAGGCGCCAGAAGCGAGCCCGGCGACTTACTAATTTATTAACCGACTCAACCCCTGATTTATTACACCTTCGTCCAACCAAACAACGAAGGCGAAGCTCAATCGAGATCGCCGCTCGAATGAATATTTAAACGCACGATTAGAATTCGTGCTCGTCTCGCCCTGTCCGCGCGAATTTATCCCGGCATAGTTGGATGCAACGTGCATTAGCATTAGCATTTCGCGCGCGACTCGACTTTCCACGGAGAAACATCCTTCTCCTAAAGAAGGCAAACGAACAGAAAGAGAGAGAGAGAGAGAGAGAGAGAGAGAGAGAGAGAGAGAGAGAGAGAGAGAGAGAGAGAGAGAGAGACCTCTCGGAAAGAAAGATTCTCTCCCCGCGTAAAAACAAACTCTCGCGCAACTCTTTCACCCTTTCCTCCCTCCTTTTCCTCCCCCTCCTCCCCTGCTTCCAGCTCGAACTCTCTCGTCCACCTCTATCTAGTTCTACCCTTTTCTCCACCACCACCACCAGTTCGTTTCCTCTTTCATCCTGGCCACAATGCAAAAATTGCTCGACGGCTGCTCCATTGTCCCCCCTCCATAGACGTTACAAAACTTGCAAAATTGAAAAAACGCCCGCTTTTCAATGCTTATATTATATGTACACGCGCGCATACACGTGGGCACGACGTGTGTAGCGGGTGGCCACGTGTGAATGGGTGTACACAAGGGGGGAAGGGGGAGGGAAGGAGAGAAGTCAGAGGAGCGGAGGACAGTCGATCGTTATTCCAACGAACCCTTCGTTCCAGCACGCTCGCTCGCGCAGCATGCGGATATACACAGGGACAACGATGACAACGATGACAATGGTGACAATGATGAGTATGACGAACGTGGAGTCCCCTCTCTCTTCCCTCCTTCCACCCCCTCTCGTGGTTGATACAATGGTCAAGTCGCGAGGCTGCTCTCGTCGATTCTTGCTCTCTTTTTCCGTGTCTCTCTTCGTGCGTTTGGTTGGCCGCCTCTCGATCGAAAATCATCCTCGATCGTTCGCTTCTTTCGAAAAATGGCGGTTCCGGTTTTGTTCGGTTCGAAGGGAGATTATACTTGGCGCGGAGATTTTTTTTGAGAGAGAGAGAGGATATGATCGATCCAGGAATTTTTCGACAGAGAGTGGAGCGGAGTTTTGGTCGTTCTGGGACGAGTATCGGAGCGGTTTCGGTTGGCGGCGCCGGAATTAGCCGTTATGCCGACGATGGATGGATTTGAGAGTGAAAAAATGGAGCGAAGATGTGGAGTGACATTTTTTTTTTTTTTTTGTGGAAATTCGCGTTTTGCGGGAAATCGAGTTTGAAAATTCGTGGGGGAGACTGATAGCTCCGTTCACTGTTCTTTTATTCTTCTTTTTTTTTTGTTTTTTTTAATTTCTAAAATACTTTCTTTTCGCGGGTAAAATTTCGTTCGTGTTATCGAAAAATGATTTTACAGAGAGAGAGAAAGAGAGAGAGGTAGAACGTTTGATCCCGATTAGAGGGGAAGACTTAATCAAAGGCATACCCGGCGGAATTTCGAAATGCATTTACTCGAAAATGGAGAATGGCGCGTGGAAATTTCGTTTCGCGTTTATCGACTTGTACTTTTTCGACCAAGCAGAATCACACGCGAGGCAATCGATTTTAAAACAAAGTTTCGGGCAATGGGTCGAGTTTGACGAGTATGGTAATTTATATATAGCTAATACGCGAAATTTTCCAACTGGAAAACTCCTAATCCAAATGTTATGAAACGTGGCCACGAGTTTCGCGTGCGCCTCGATTGCACGAAACCGTCGTGGCTCTGGTAACTCGAGCCATCCAGCCAACAAAATTCTGTCCCCGAACTCGAAACGAAATTTTCCCGGAATTGTGACGTTAATGCTTGCATCGTTTAAAATTTACCTCTCCGTTAAAATTCAAGTGCAAGACACGTCTAGAAAGTCTTTGGCACGATGGCCATTATCGAGCAAACAAAATTAAACGAATATTCTCATTGTCGTCCCAGTTAACATCCCAGGAACAACTCAAAAATGATTAAATTTCAAAAATTTGACGATAAAAATTTAATACAAATAGATCAATAGAAGTATATGTAATGCGTAAGTTCTTATTGTTAGATTGTTTTTCTTTCTTCAACAATACCCCCATTATATATCATTATAATTTCCCTATGGATTTAAGCTCGAATAATTTTTCTGACGGTGTACAAGCACTCTTTATTATTCATAATTGCGAGTTCTCACGGTTCGATTACGATAAATCACATGGTATACGGACCCCTTAATCCAGTCCCCACGGGAGGATTCCCCGTGCAAGCAACCCTTCGGTGACCAAAGTAAACGTCCAACTAACAGGAATCAATAACTATCCAAATCGCAATAGAACAATAAACATTATGCGACTGCACGCCTACGGTTGGTCTGTGCTCGTGCATAAATCGGCCCGTAATTAGATAATTGTTCGATAATCCTACCCGAGAGCCGCATACACTGGGATCTAGTTCATAACTCAAGGGATTTACACTCTATATCTGCGTCTCGTTCTGAAATAAACTAATATATACGCGTATAATATCTCGAATATTTTATATTTAAATTATTTTCAGATTCTTCGATATCCTTCCATCAATTTCTATCTTAACTAGAATTTTACAAATTAATTATTCCCACAAAATGTCCAACAATTTTCGCAAATAACTAAACTAAAATTTCTTGCCTTCAGCATGCCTATTTTACAGAAAATTACGAAAAACGAAAGATTACTAAGAGCCACCGAGTCGCTTTCCTATCCTATCTTCCACGAAGGATCGGTAACGAGGGCAGCAGTAAACGTTGAAGGGCACCCTGCTCGAAGATATCCCAACGTGTTCTCCGGGGCTGGCTTCGTGCGAGCGCATCCAGAATAAGGGAGGGGTGGCGAGGCTTCAAATGCAAACTAAGCTTTTCGCCGCGGGTCTAATAAATGTAAACCACCAACCCATTGTGATGAAGCTCCCATTGAAAAGTTTCGTATGGACCACCCTTCCCGATCCCCCGACCCACGGCCGCGAAAAGCCCCGAGGGTGGCTGACCGCCACTCGCCCGTTGTCCACCCCCGCTGACGGATGGATTTACGTTTGTGCACAAAGCCGCCCCGCCAACTTCGCAATTTTCTCGCTCGTTCTCGCCGCGCCCCTCTCTTTGTCGCGCGGATTTTTTTCTTTCCTTCTCCTCACCAACCCCCTCACGCGAGAGACGGACACGTTAGCGATCACGTTAGCGAGTCGAACGTGGGGAGGTTTTGAACAGCCTTTTAGCCGGCTGTTTTCTTCCTTTTTTCTTTTTTTTCTTTGATGGAACGTCAGTCGAAGTCAACGAACGATTGTTTTCTTTGCGGTAGTTTGGATTGAAGAGAAGATCGAATTAGGATAAGGGATTTTTTTTTACAGGAAGAGAAAATTTCACATTCTTCGATTTATCTTGGTAAATAGTTGATACTCTTGCATCTTGATGCGACGTGAACCGAATTAATTTTACTATATATATATGTAAGATAATCCTCTCGTAGGGGAGGATTGTTGAGTCGTTGTCTAGGATAAGAAGGTATCGATGATACGATTACATATGTATTTACGCGCGTTAAACGGAAACCGCAATCGATCAGGATTTCCCCTTTCCTACCAAATACGTAATCACCCCCATAGACAGCTATTAAGAATATCGATTTGGTTAACTACCGATCTTCCTTTCTCAGATTCCTCTATATCCACCTCCTTCTTCCGCAGATTCTTCCCATCACCGAGCGAAACAACCGCGGAACGAGTATCGAACTCCGGCCGGGATCAACACCCGGCTTCCGCCATTAATCACCGTGAAAATAATCCCGGTCGAGCCTAACCAATAACCCCGGGACTCGAAAAGTGTCTCGTCCAAAATGATTAATCGCCGAGAATCGCTTCGGGATAATTAACATTCGCGAAGGAGGGGAGGGAAAAAAAAAAGAAAAAAAAGAAAAAGAAAAGAAGGAAGAAAGAAATTGGCCGCCCTTCAGCCGTAGTTGCGCAACTCTGAGAGAAATCTGCTCTCATCTCCTCCACCGGTTCGGTTCCATAAAGTTGAAACTGAATGAAAATAGTCGCGTTGGAATTATTCGTTCGATCGGGTGGCTTTCGACGGGGCAAGCTGTTTGCACCTGCACGCCCGGTGAACGGGGCTCGAGACACGTTGTTTAATTTAATTAGCGGGCAAACACCCCGGTTCGGATATCCACGGTTTCGGTATTGTTATTGGCCCTCGACACGGCCACCTGCGGTCCACGGCGGACTTCGCCTCCGGCGCGAATTTTCCGCTCGAGAATAATCGATCCCGATGTGGACGAGGCAAGCTTTGCCGAGGTTTTAGACCGTTTCGATTGCTAGCACGGTTCGATGGATCGTTAAAGGGAAAGGGGGGAGGGTTAAAGGTGGATAGGCCGAATCGATAGTCTGATACTTGTGTTTCCCTCCAATCTTTCGAGAATCGTACGAGATTTCCGTTGATGAAGATTTCCATTGATAATTGATTGATTTTGTTGTACATTTTTCTTGGATATTTATTGGAATATTTATTTATTAATTCTCTTGTGGACAAGAGATGGATATTTTAGAAAGTATTATTTTATAGAAGAATGGATTAGGAATGGATTGGATTTTCTAACTAATTGGATTTAGTTGTGAAATTAATTTTATGGAAAGTTTTTAATATGGATATATTGCGATATTCGATTAGATATTGGTAAAAGAGAATCATAATTTGAAGAATTATAAGAAATTTTGCTTGTCGAGTGATGTGTTAGAGAAGATTTATATTAATAAATAAAAATGTAATTGATATTTCTTTTAAAATCAACAAAAATACACGTTGTTACAATATATACAATAAATATAATATAATAAATTTCAAACATCGTATCCTTCCAACCAATTACTCTTATAGTAATCAGTCATTAGTATTACTGCGTTAAGCGATCATGCGATCGCAATAACGTGAATTTCAGCGTGAATCGATTCTTGGATTTGGATTGCATCGAGGCATTAGTTGATTGGTATCTCCGAAACATTCGTGGAGAGATAGATAAATCGAACTGACTCTTTTAACGTGGATGTGAACACAGGTTAAAAAAAAAAGAAAAAGAAGAAAAACTTACAATCAAATTATTCTTTATACAACAATAAAAACCATAATTTGTCCATTGTTCGTTCACAGAATTCGCAAGAATCTTAAATAATCCCTTCCTAATCCATTCTTTGCTCGCTTCTATAAAATAATACTTCCTGAAATGTCCATCTCTCTTGCTCGCAAGAGAATTAATAAATAAATATTCCAATAAATATCCAAGAAAAATCTTGGGACGGTTAATGAAACGGCGTGAAACGGAAACCGGTGGTTAACGACGGACGAATAAAAAGCTTATAATCGTCGCGATATTGATAGAAGCACGTGTCGAGTCCCTCTTTAATTAATAACCACCCACCCCCCCCTTCTTTCCCAACAGCTTTTCACGGCAGCTACCTGCGATGAGCTTTTTACGCCCGATATTATGAGGCGGACCGACAAGCTGCAGGGCTGATCAATCTTCTTAATGGTTATTGTTGGGTTCACGGGGCTCTGACATGACGTGCCACGCGGTCCCAGCGCGGTTGCTTTGCCTCCAACCCCCGTCCAAAGGTGTCTGTCATTAATAGTGAACTGATACGACGGGCCTTTGTGTGCCCCGTGCAAACAGACCGTCGAAATTTGTACACATCTCTTCACCGTGAAACTTTGATCAGGAGGGAATCGCATGCTCAAGAGAGTTTATAATTAAAGTGGCTAAATTTCGTATGCGGAATATATTTATCGAGCAACGTATTATATATTTTTATTCTGATTGTAGTCCAAGCGAAGTGGAGGAAGTATTTGGTTATTGATTGCATATGCTTTTAAATTAAATTTATTTAGCGATTTCACTTAAATTCGTGATTTAAAGTAAGTAAGTAATTTGTTTCGTAAAGTAATTTTAATATTTTGATTTTGTCTCGAGGAATATAAAGGGTTAAATTTCCATTCGAGATCAGTAATTTTTAATAATAATTTTACATGCATAAATTTTTTAAGATACATTATTAGAATATTCTAAAGACCCTTTCTCTTCTAATTTTATATATTACCTTTATTCACACGCCTAATTCTTTTAATTACAAAAAAAAAATCACTTTTCATTCGCAAATTTTTTTTTATATATATATAAAATAATTCACAAAAAAAGAAAAGAAAAGAAAAGAGCACGACATTTCGATATCCAAGCGAGAAATCATCCAACTATTCCACCGACTTCCATTCGACTTCCTCCAGGGAAAAAACGAAGAGAAGGGCGGAAGCGAGAGGCAGCGCGCGATTTCCTGCTAGGGTACCAGCGAAAACTTTCGAACCGTTATCGGCCGCAGAATCTATGAATGGCCGGACCTAAGATTACATTATGCGATAGCTGTGCCGGCTGAGACGCCTCGGGCACTAGAGTCGCCCGGGTTGAGAGAAAAAAAAAAAAGGCTGAAAGAT
>NW_006263502.1:750079-754741 GCF_000469605.1 Apis dorsata
CTACCAAGCGATTTACAGTTGTTGCAAAGAAAGTAAACCGACCGTCTCTGATAATTTTTACGATCGGATAAATCTGATTATTTATGCTTCCGCCGCGTTTTAAGTAGCTTAAGGCCCGGTTACGGATGCGCCTCGGCTTTCGTGCGTGAACGAAAATCCTTGTTCCTGGAAATATTGGAAAGTAGAGAAGTTTCTTTTATTTTCCATCTCACGGTGATACTTTTCGAGGTATTTAGGTCGACCGGTGTGCGCAAGAGAAGATTTACGTTTGTGTTACGAGGATGATGGAAGAAATATATTTTCTATTATTATCGTTTATAACTGTTTTTTATGCATACTTCTTTTCTATCGATATTAATGTTTTGAAAAGCATTAAATAATTACGTAATAAAATTATATGCGTAATAAACACGTTAAATTACAAGCATCTGAAAACAACAGTTATATATCCATTTCAAATTTTACACAATATACATTCTCTTCTAATGGTTAACATTTAAAATATCATATACATCGAGAATGCGAGATTGATCCTAAATTTTCCATACGTTACATTAGCTTTTATTATAAAATCCACGTAATACACGCAAATTTATATAAATAACGATTATGAGAGAAAAGATATATATATATAATCTAATCGACACGAAACATCGAGTTTGCAGTGATAATTATATCAACTCTTCTCATCCGAAATATACCACGAATAACTCGATCAAATTTAACGAACAAACCAGCTTCGATACCGCGTCGAATCGATCCGCGATATCAATCTGCCTCGTTCGAAACGCGGATTTGACAAATTAAATGCGTAATTCGAAAAGGGGAAAACCGTGTTGTCTTTCCTCGCGAATGAAACGCACGTGGCTCACGGACGAGCTCGTAAAGCCGCGTTAATACCAGTGGAATTCGAGGCGAAGCGGAGTAAATTGGCGTTGGTTCCGCGTCAAGCCAAGGGGAGTATCTTGGCCCGCGAACGAGTGTCAAAGTGGCGGGCGACGAGCGATCGTAAACACAATTAGCGTCCGGCACGGGATGGGCCATGCATAACGCGCGCCACGATTCTCCTCGTATTCGCCGAAATTTAAGGCCCATCGCGGCGCGCTTAATTCCTTTAATTAAAATTCTGACTGGCGAGCAGTGGACCGCGTTTAAAAATAAAACGACCTCGGGGTCGCGCGCGTTTATTCGCGGCCACCGCGTCGAGACCACCGGCCGCAGAACCACCACCATCATTTCCTTCGCCCAGCCTTTCTTCGTAATTTCTTTCTTGCCCCGCGTTTCCTTTTTACACCGATTATGAGATCTGATCCACGCTTTTCGTGTTTTTTTTTTCTTAAACGCGCGCTTTTTATCTCATTTTTGAAATTTCTGTGGAAGGAATTATCATCGATATTGTTTGATTTGATCCTCTGATCTTAATGCTTATTTTAATATCTTGTATTCGAGGATATTTTTTTTTTTTGTTTTAGAAACGAGATTATAAAATTAAATATTGGAAGTAAGAAAGAATTGTTTTTGTATGTATTCGAGGATATTTTTTTTTTTTGTTTTAGAAACGAGATTAAAAAATTAAAGATTTAATTTTTGGAAGAAAGAAAGAATTGTTTTTGTATGGATTCGAGGATATTTTTTTTTTTTGTTTTAGAAACGAGATTAAAAAATTAAAGATTTAATTTTTGGAAGAAAGAAAGAATTGTTTTTGTATGGATTCGAGGATATTTTTTTTTTTTTTGTTTTAGAAACGAGATTATAAAATTAAAGATTTAAATATTGGAAGTAAGAAAGAATTGTTTTTGTATGAATTGAATGTTAACTCTTTTACTTTTTTATAAAAAATTTTTAAATTCAACTGTATCGTTGATTATTTGTCTTTTAATTTATATTCCGAAAAAATTATTGAAAGCAGGAATTTTATAATAGAATTTGACGTGCAAGTAACTTATTTTGATATAAGATGTTATCAATTAGAATCGATTGTTAATGGAGGTTGGTGAATTTTAAGTAAACTCGACGTAAGTAAAGAGTTATCTATCAAAAGTGCAGAAATATTACGCGCCTCGACTCGTTCACGGTCACGAGAGATCAATTGTGTGTAGGAACTATTCAGAAAAGTGGCTGTAACAACCTAAAATCAGCCCTATGTGTACCGTGTATATCGCTACGTTACCACCAGTTACTCAAACTTGTTTAACAAGTAGGGCAACATGGAAGTCAAAGGATTGGTAATTAGGGTTTCATTGAACTCACGATGCATTCGATAAACTACATGGCAAACTCGAGTAATTGCTAATCAATTTTCATATTATTGCGTAACATTAACGCAACGCATCCCCTTACTCTTACTAAATTCGACTACACTCGTCCCACGAATTTCTCCACTTATTTCTTCCATTAACGCCATTTCGCACGATATATATTTTTAGAAATTTTTTGTTTCTTCGATTAAATTCAATTTCTTAATTTTTATGCGGCTCCATTTTAATATAATAGCATATCGAAAAGCGTAAGACGAAAATATTCGTTTTAAATATCCGTTTGTTTATATTCAACTACCTATTGTTACGAAACGCGTTAATCGATGTAAACATTTGCTCTGATATTTATATACACATACACATACTTCCGTAAGAGTTATTAATTAATCGAAAACTAGAATACGAATCAGTGTGATGAAAACATTCGTGGAGAACAGAAGATTCTCCAACGAAAGAAATTCCACATTTACTCTCCAAATAAATTTTAAAATGTAAGCATTTAAAAATCTTTATCCATATATCTATACCTCGAAGAAGAAAAGTTTCGTATATAGTTTTTTCCGCGACATTTTTTCGCTCTTAAAAAAATAATAGAATACAAAAGTATGGCTATCTCTTTGACATGATCAAATATCGACGTATCGTGCACGCAAAACTGAATTGGATTTATATTTTCCAGGGTGTAAGATGGGCCGGTTCCACGATAAGGATATGCTTTTACACCGTTCCCGCGGGGAATTTCTTCGCGAACGATCACCGGGGAACGGAAGTTTTCGATGAATGTTTCACGCTATTCTCAGGAATGGGCGGCCGTGATACGCGACGAGCGAAATACCGTCTACCGACGTCGGCCATTTTTCAACGCGAACGTTTCTAACGCTGTCGACGGTCCACGAGGCCGGCGGAAGTCGAAGCTGTACGAGCTCGTTGGACGTCGACGAATTTTAAATCGATCTCCGTTTTCCGCGAATTTGAGCCCGTTTTTTGAAAACTTGTGCCGTGACGCGTGAACGGTGAACGATCTTGTCGCGAATCCTTCGGCGTGGAAATTTATATAAACGTATATATTTCGGTTTGCAAGTTTTCGTGGAGAAGTTATGTGGATGAAAGCAGATAAAAAAATTCAAAAGATTCCTTTTTTTTCTCTAAATTATATATATATATAAGGAATTATTATCTCTAGTTTTTGGAATTTTGAATAATTTAAATTGTAGTATATTGTAGTATATTGTTTTATATTATTTGTTTCTAATGAATATTTTTTTTCAGACCGTTAGAGTTAAGTTAAAATCGGTTTGGAGTTTATTAAAATTATACGAGTTGTATTAATTATTGAACACTCGGATTTCTAGAAAAGAATGTGTGCATGGGAATGTGTTATGTTAACAAGGTTGTGTGAGAAACTCTTTCATCAATTTTATTCGATAGAAGGAGAAGACCTTTTCCATTTTTAACGAAGTTTAAAAACCGTAATCAAAAGGGAAGTATGTCTTTTCCAGGTCACTTTGATTAACTTTCTTCTTTGTGACTTCATCAAAAACGCATCCTTTTCTACCTTCATAATATAAATAAGTTTGACGCGATGAATTTTAACATGAAAGTATATCGCGTCGATATAAAAATACAACATTTTTCGATCTATCATCGGTGAGAGGAAATCATTCGAATCACTTTTCCACGCGATATCTGTTACGCGCTTGTTGTTACATGAATGAAACATCTCGAATATATAAGGAGACAAGCTGCGATTTCGCGTCCGAAAATTTCTTGTGCGAAGCAAAATTATTTTCGTCCAGAAATATACGGAAAAGAGAAGTGGTGTGTAGTATGTTCCAGGAGCGACCATGAATCTTTTAGCGGTGTACCTTTTCACGGTAATTGCGTAGTGCCGTGGATAGTTAGCGTCTTCTGCCAACGATGGCTGCTTCTTCGTTTAATTGGCCAGTTAGACGTACGACCGGAAGTGGCGCCACCAGAAAAAGGCCATGCACCCTTGTGCAAATATATCGAAAATATATATTCTCCAATTCTATGTTAATTAAAAAAAAAAAGAGAGAGAAAGAAAGAAAGAAAAAAAGTTAAAATATTTGTGAAAATTTGCAGATCCTTTTTAATTAAAAAGAAAGGAAAGGAATTTAAACGTTCCACGATTGATAAGAAATTATTAAATATCTGAATTTTATTCGTTTAATAATTTGCAGATGATTATGTTCATCTACGAAAGAATTTTTATGTAATTTTGTGATAATTTTGTGGAAGGAAATTTTTGATAATGTGGAATATATAACTTTTATCAAATACTTACGGAATATTCCAACTTCTGTGGATCAAGTTTTAAGATTTATTAGGTCATCTAAATTCTAGTTATATTAAGCTTTTAAATACGCAAAAAAAAAAAAAAAAA
>NW_006263502.1:754829-764228 GCF_000469605.1 Apis dorsata
AGGTCTTATAAAAAGGACCATAAAAATTTTAATTAAATAATATATTTAAAACATTGTCACTGGGCGATACTTGTCTGGATAATTTCTTCATAAAAAACTTCTTTCAATACTTGATTAAAAATTATACAGATTTAGCGATTTATTTTAATCGAATCTGTTTTGATCCTTACAAATGTACATAAACACAATGCAAAGTAAGATATTTAAAAGATATATTTACATAAAAAGAATAGATGAAATTAAATACAAAATTTCTTTTCTTTTCTCTAAGATACTTGGAATAATTTGATAATTTAAATTTTCAAAATTGAAAGAAGAATAAAAAAATTTCTCCAGAAATCGTAAAAGAACATTTTCAATTCGCACAGTTCTATTGGCACTCAATCACTGAAATTGAATCCACGTGAAAGCGTTTAACACCTGCTCCAGAGCTACGAATAGACATAAACGTGGCCCATTACAAGCGTGTCCAATACATTAACAATTATCTTTGATTATCAATCAGTAGTCCAGGATGGACAGGCAAACACGACATCTAATCGCGAAAACAATTAGAAACGCCAGCGTAGAGCTCGTCATTAGGCAAACGAGAAGGAGTCGTGTCGTTAATCCCACGACAATGGTTGCTGATGGCGATTGGGTAATGGTACGATGGGTAATGGTATGTTAATCAAAATTTTATGTAGTTGGCTCACTAGTAGGAAGATTCGAGTTAATTTTATTATCAATTTGTCTTTATTAATAAGATTTTATTATTATATTTTAGATTTTATTAATTAAATTGTCATCTTTTTTACATTCTTTTTATTATATAACACGTAACAAATAATCTTTTCTTCAATTTCAAGATATCCGTTATCGGAATTCAAAGTATAAGCGACATTCGTATAATTGTTGTTACGATATTTGCACAACAATCGAGGAAATATTGGAGGCAGGGAAATGATGAATTTGCGTGTATTGTTGCTCAGATTGATATTCTCTGTGATATCCGACAGTGTACATCCAGTTAACAAACATTGACGTATAGAGCATTGTCCAATTTCCAATCGCTCTTAGTCGAACATCGATCCCATAAAAACTGCATAGATCGCGGCTGGCCAAGCCCGGAGCATCGAGAGCAAGGGTTGCTGCGGCTACGTAACCAACGGCCAATTTCCAATCGCCCTCTACCCATTCTATATAAAAATTGCATAACTCGGACCCGGAATCACCGGACTCCTCATCAACCCTCGATCCTCTCGGTATTTCCCTGGAAACTCCATCTCGAAAAAAACAGGAATTCGTGATCAGGGATATAATTGACGGAACAAACGCGCCGGTGCTCTTCAAACTCTGAAACCAGCCACGGTAACAAAGTAGGAATATAACCCTCCGAAAACGATATTTCCATCGATACAAATGGTGAAATTTTAAATAATTGATATTCGATTCACAGTTTATGAATTTATAAATTCCTTAATTTTTGCAATTCGCAAGTGCCAGTTTTAAATTATAACACGTCAAATATTATTCAATAAGCTCGCCAGCTTTATAAATTTTTCCTTTCTATTTTTCTATCCTTTTTATCTTTCTATTATTTTCCACTCTTTTTATCATTCTTCAATTTCAATATTCTTCGAATAAACTACGTTAATTATTTTCCCTCTTAAAGTTAATAAATCTTATAATCTCTTTCTTATAATCTTCTTTCACAATTATATACTCTTCTTTCTGTTATCTCACGCTATTATAACAATCGTCAAACATTTTTCGAAACCCCTACCGAAATCGACACACCTATCACAAAACAACACCCCACCCTCCCCAAGCTTCCTCGACCTTTTTCAAACCACGTATTTTCCCCGACAGCGTCGCGTATCGTCCCGGGATGTTTCGAAAGATCTTCCAGAGAAGAAGCTCAAACGTCAGTCAGAAAGGAAATCGAGAGAAACGATCGAGCCCTACGACACGGCCATTACCGTGTTTCCACGGTGGGGATGTCGGAACGTGGAATCGAAATCCTCCTCTCCCCTTCCTTATCGCTCTCCCGTCTCCCAGTATCGCTTCCTCTCGCGTTAAAAAGGAGGCCACCCCTGGCACGGGGCCTGTTTTCTTCGGGAGGGAACAATTTGAAAGGCAATTTGTGCGTCCGTAAGAACGATCGCGATTACCCGGGGCTAATGATGATGGCTCGTGATGGGAGGGGAGAAGGGGAGAAGGTTCCTCGATCCTCCTGTTCACGGCCATCGAACAGGAAAGACACGGAGGAAAATTCGACGAAGGAACCGTACGTACGTTTTTCTCCTCCTACCTTCCTCTCTCTCTCTCTCTCTCTCCCTTTCTCCTTGTTCTGCTTCTTTCTTCCTTTGTTACGTGATAGAGGATGAACGTTGGAATAGGGGAAGGACTGTTTCTTCTTCTGGAGGATCTCCCATTTTCGTGGACGGCCTGCAAGGTTAATCGAAATTGGCGAAGAGAGGGTTTGTTTGGAATGCGATTGTTGGCGGATGGACAGCGGATCGTGGAGGAAATAAATGATGGACGCTGGGTGAAAGATGGATGAACGACGAGAGGATCCGGATTTTTGGTATTTTAAGGAAAAGATAAAAATAAAGGTAAAAATTCTTTTGTAAAGGAGGAGGGGGTAAGCAATATGGATTATCGAGATTCCATGATTCGTGAAAATGGCGATGAAATGAATTCGTTGTAGGAATCGAACGATATATATTACTTGATATCCGATAATGTTTAAGTTCAATGCTTTAATAATGCTTATGCAAATATTGCATTGATTTATTATCCATGGATATTAATTATTTCATTGTGATATCGATTTCATTATAATCTTGATTTTTATAATGATGAAAATATTCGCGTGAAATTGAGAATGAATTTTTTTTAATTTGGACACGATTACTGAGATACAAATATTTAAAATTTCTAAAAATTATAACAATCGTTCAAAGTGCTTGAGAAATGATGGATAGTGGATTAACTATATCCTCGAGCAAAGAAACTCCGCTTATTTGTTAAACAACGTCCGTCGTGTAATTCACTTTCACTGAATCCCATTTCTCCAGATGTCACTGGAGCCTCCTCGCCTCTGCCGCTCCCGCTTCGGGTTCCCCGTGTTTCAATTATTCACGGTGAACCCACGGCCGCTCATTGGATTGACTTACGAGCGTTGTACACGGGTAGCCGCGTTGAAAACTCGCCCGGATCGATTACCGAACAAGTCGTAACAACGATGCTCGCGCACTCGTATCTCGTAATTTCGATATTCGCCGATGAAAGATGAGCCCTCGTTCATCATGAAAGGTATACCGATTCGAAATGCTTAATTTTTGAAACGATTTTATTTTTTTTTTTTTTCATCGTTATTGTCGTGGAACGAAATTTATTTATCGTTCGAATTATCGAGATCAATAAGCGTGAAAGGGATTTTAAAATCGTTTGTAATCGTTAGAATATATAAGTATGGAAATAACTTTTATAATTAGATAGAATTATATCGAAATAGATCGAAATAGATGAAAATTTGAGAAGAAGTTTTATCTATTTCTGAAATGAATATGCATATTAATTAATTTCTCGCAAATAACGGATATGTACAAAGAGAGAATACGTGGAGATATAACCTAACCTGCTTCATCCAACAAACTAATAATCGTAGTAACAAAAAGGGGCGTCAAATACAGTAGCAATTTATACGGCAAAACGATACGACGTTTTTGCCTTACGAGAGGAAACACATCGAACGATTATACATCACCCCTCATAAAATATTCCCAACGACGTAGGTTCCCTTAATTGCCGATCCAAATTAAAGATTCGCTCGGCCGATAAAAAAGTTTCGCAATTAATCGCGCTGCTAATCGAATTAAACTCGTTATCCCCTCGTTATTTCCACGAAACGATGTTCGATTTCTTATTTCCTCCGAAAATATTCAACTGTGATAACACCAGCTGGAAACGAGATAATTTTAAACGGCGAAGAATTTTAAACGTGTCGATGACGAAATATATAAAAGAATAGCACGAATATCGTGAACGATACCGCTTTTATAAATGGATGAATTTTTATAAATCGTATCTCGAGACGATCAAATTTGTCCCAGGCTTGTTCCATCCCTCGAGAACGCGGCCCATTATATGATAATTGCCCGAGCTCGGTTTGTTCATTATTCACGCGTCTTCTTTCTGTGAATTTACGTTTACGACCCGGTGTTTGGAAATTGTAATTGCGTATCGCTGTATTAACGATCCCGTTACGGTCGTGTGAAATTCTTTAATGTGCGCTAAGAATGGGAGGTTTCCATTTAAACGTGAGTTCGTACCGTGAAGCCACGTCTCCACGGAGAAATGATTTGCTTTTATTTTATCTTGCAGTTTTTTTCATAGGCTTCGAGTCAAGTCACGGATAATTAACTAATGAAAAATATTTTATGGAAAATGTTCATAGATTATATATATATATATTTTTTTCAGAAATTCTCTGTATCACATATTATTAAATAATTATAACTATATAATAGTACATACGTGTATAATAACAATATACAATAATGTAAATAATGTAGCTTTTTAAAATGGATGTACAACTTTAATAATCATATCTTCCGTAATTTCAAGGAGCACGCACGTGATTAAACGCGAGCTGATCCGCAAATCATAATAGTCATTTGGCCGAATGGGCCGCCAAACGGGAGAAATCACCCTCGAATCCCCATAAATAGCAATCCCAAGTGAAACGCGGCCCTCAATCTCGCAAAGGCGACTTTCATCGCTCTCTCCATCGAATGCCTCTGGCCTCTGCCGAGGATCGTGCCTCGGGGACAAAGGAGGGCCGCCCCTCGACGTATCGGCATACCTTTCAACCCCTGTCGATTCCTCCACGATTTCTTTCTCTCCTCTCCTCCGTTCGGCCGAAGTAATCGGCCGAATCGGCGAGCATTGTTCCCGCGGCGATTCGTACGTCGGATATGCATACACGCGCAAGGGAAGGAAAAGAATTGGGGTTGGTAGCGAGAGACCGACCGATGGCCGCATGGTATTATCGTTCACCGATGATGAAAATTGAAAAACGATCGAAAGAGTTCGTTTCTAAATTCGCTATTCGAATTTCAGAATTCTCTTCTGACGATGATTCGATATCTCGAAACGAAGTGAGTGGAAAAAGTGTCTATTTCGAGTGAAAATTCCTTGTACTCGACGATTTTTAACGGAATGGAAAGGATTTCTATACGAAGAATAAAGAGTTCTACAACATTTAATGGACAAAAATCTGAAACCTTGGCCAGTTTGGTGTACATTTCAATATTTATAAAATTGGAAAACACGCCACTCAATCATAAATGTGAAAAGTACATAAATTTTAATTAGATCGTACGGCGGTTAATTTAAAAATCTCATTTATTACTTCGTTTTAGATATATACATTTTCTATACATCATTTACATCCATTATTTGATACACCAGTAAGCACGTTAAATTAAACGAATTTAAAATTCATCGTCCGGGAATATAAATCCGACTTTAAAGAGAGAAATGGGAAGGAAAATGTATATTCCGCAACGACTTCGGTTATTATTATCCGCCTCCTTCTCTCTTTTTTTTTTTTTTTTTTTTTAAGGTCTACCATCTGGTACAAATTTCTCCACTTGTTCGACTATTTTCCAACGTCTCCTGCAAACAGGCTTCGTTTAGCGCTTCAACCTACCGTGCAGAAACTCGATCGTCAATACCGTTCAATTTTTTTCTTGGCTTTCCTTTCCGTTTTCCCCTGAACTGCCTTAATGCTGCTGATTCGTGAGAATTCCGCGCGTTTACCGATACGCCTCGAAGAGCTCGCAGAGACGAAATAACTCTCTGGGCGATCGTGAAAGGAAAGAGAAAAAAAAAAAAAAAAGAAGGAGGAGGAGGAGGAGGAGGAAAAAAAAAACAGGATTCGCTGACGGAGCGACGAGGAGGAAAGTGTTTTTCCACAGGAGACAGCGAGGGAAGGAAGCGGAAGAGAGGTAGGCGCCTCGCGTAAAGAAATATTAATGCCGGGATCCTGGATTTCACGTTTACTTTTTCCACTATCCCCTCACTCACCATTTTTAAGTATCGATCGTTCGTAATAATCTCAATTCAAATACTTGATGGAAGTATTTTTACTTGGAAAAATACGAGTCTTATTCAGTTAAATCCCGCTTTGACGCAATTGGAATTTATTTTCAAAATTTAATATTATTGCTATAAATGAATGCTTCAAAGGTTTACTTTATATTTTTACTCGTAATTTATTTATTATTATATCGTTAAATAATTTCTTAATAATTTATCAATATCAGATACACGAACGGATTAAAAAAAGAACGATGGATAATTTAAGAAATTATTCGATTCGTTCATCAAAACATACAGATTAAGAAAGCATTAAATAGAATGTTCAAATAGAAAAAGATTTCACTCTTGGATAAATAATTCCTCGCGAAATTTATTTATTTCATCGAACAATTTTCATTAATACATTTTTTTTCAATTCTATCAAATTCTAATTTCAAATACATTCAAGCTCATGGTAACGTTTCTCATCGATCCATTCGAAAATAAAGCTTCATCGTATTCCCGCTTTATTTCTTTCCTTTTTTTTTTTTTTTTTTTTTTGTTCTATACGGCGTCTGTATACATCATCCAATGTAACAATTGACTCTTGGCTAACGTTGAAAATCCCTCGTCACATAAAAATGAAACGATCCGGTTCGAACTGCCGACACTGTCAATATAGAAAACACTATCGAAAACACTCAGTCGCTTTCAGTTCGAGCCTTCAAAGGAAATCCCTCGCGATATAATCTTCAATAAATCAAGTAACAAACTTTTCAACCGATATAGGTTTTTATTCGTGCGATCTGCGCGAAAAAAATTTCCCCATTAAAAAATGCGATCCCTTTAATTAATCATTTAAAGAATCATTTCCCCTCCCCCCGTTTCATTAAATCCCTTGCATCCAGTGAAATCCTATTTCAAATTCTTTCCACCACGCGTTTCAAGCTCGGATTATTTCACCACATCGTTTCGAATCCCGATTCCAATTTTTTTTTCTTTTTTTTTTTTTTTTTTTTCACTGCATATTTCATCATAGGTGCGCTAGAAATTTCGAACGATGAGGAGGTACACGATGCCCAATACTTATTTTATCCTGCTTATCCCGTATTTTTATATATCGTGTATGATTCAGAAAAGAAAAAAAATCACGAAATATTTATACAACATTCCCGAATAATTAATTTCAAAATTTCTGGAAATCGTTTATTCGAACAATTTTTCGTTTGTTCCTAACCTATTTTACCAGACAAAACAATTATATCTTCATTTCCAATTTCTACTAAAATTAACATACATTATTCAAAATATTAATTCTTTAAAATAAATCACAATATATTTATCAATCAGATAAATATACATTCGATTATTCACTAATTAATTCTCAAGAAAATAATCCAATTGAATTATAGATCGGAAGATATTAACCGAAAGATATTAATTTTCCAGCGTCACCTTCCAGTTTTCTCAACTTTCCCATGATTCCAATTCGCTTTTCCAGACCAAGACAAGGCCTGTCAACGATTCTTTAAAGATTTCCTTCTCGGAACCGGTAAGATGCACGCGCGTACGTCGCCATTTATGCGGCGCTGCACTCGCGGAGTGAGGCACGAATACCCATCGGCACGAATGCACGTGTTACGGATGTAAACGGTGAGCGTGGCGGTGAATTTAAAATCAGGGAATAACTTGCACGATCGGGCCGCCTCTTCGGCCGCTCTCTTCCCGCCCGCATCGGATCCCCATTTCTCTACACGAATTTTTTCCTTTCTTTTTTCTCTTTTTTTCCTTTTTTTTTTTTTTTTGTTCCTCTCCTCTCTTCTCCCTTTTGCTCTCCACCAAGGTTTAACTTCTGTTTCCAAAGCGTAATTGCACGGTGTTGTTACACGGTGTTGTGGAGGTTTGAGTGAATACGAAATCGCGGTGCTGTCGGTCTAAAAATGTGAGGATGTTCCACACCACGGTGGTGTTTTCGTGATCGTTCGCGTTCTTCTCAAGTTTTAAGGGGGAGGTAACATTATGGCGGCCGAGTTTATTGGCGCGTTTCGCTGAAGATCGTTTCGCTGCACGGGACCCGGTTTTACGACGCGAGTACAATTATTCCGAGTTTCTTTTTTCTTTTTTTTTTTTTTCGTATCTTTCTTCGTCTTGTTCCCCCATTTATGCCGAGAGAAACTTTAAATTGTTATTGAGGGTCGAAATAACTTTTTAACGTTTTCGGATAATTTTATTGATGAAATTTTACGGGACTTTAAAGGAAGTGAATCGATTAGTGATTTTTTTCGTTCGACAATTTTAGTGAATAATTTTAGGTAATGAAAATTATTGAAATTGAACAATAAATTTCGGATAAATTATTGCAGAGTAAGAGTACAGTTGGATGTTCTTTTCTTTCCGCCTTTCAATGATAGGAGTGTCGAGCTTCAAAGTATGCAGCGAAACGTGAATCATTAAAGCATTTTCGTATCTTTCTATTTGACACAAGCAATTATCACGAAGGTCGAAAGTCTTCGCGTGATAACAGCGTCATCAAAGGGGAGGATTCGTTACAGTCGAACGAGCCGCGATCAACATGGGACGCGACGATGCGAGATGCAATTGGAGTGCAAAGCTCATTACGAGTACGGGAAGAATAATTAGCTTCTTCATAATTAACGAGTGCGCCGGATATAGCGATCGTTGCGCCACCCTCGCGATGCGAGCGCCAAGAGAATTTATTCTTTCGCTATTTTCTTCCCGCGTTTGTGCCTAGGTTAATTCAACGAATGCTTCAACAATTTTTCGATTATTGTATAACTCGAAGAAGAAAAAGAAAATAATAACAATAATAAAATAAGAAAGGATGACAGAGATTGAAAAATTGGATTAGTATAATGAATTTGATGAATTTTTTATTGGCAAATTTGAGGAGAAAGATAAAATAAAAGAAGAAGGAAATACCTGATTTAATAAACGAAAAATTATCAAATTAATTTAAACTCTATTGACTTTCAATTCGTGAAGGGACGTTGAATCGAAACTTCTTAATCGTATAAACCAATTACGAAAGAATTGTTATTGGCAAACTCATTCGAAACTATTAAATAGATTTTACAATTTTGATTAAAGTTTCGTGTTTGTTCGACGAAGTGATTATCGAGTTAATAGAATTTCTTTTGGCTCCTCGACGAAGCTATTTTCATTCCGTAACGATACCCATCCGCTTTGAAACGACGTTATATCGATTGCTATCAAAAAATAGTTTGTTAATTCTGAAAGAATGGAGAAGGAGAAAGAGAGAGAGAGAGAGAGAGAGAGAGAGAGAGAGAGAGAGAGAGAGAGAGAGAG
>NW_006263502.1:764419-769246 GCF_000469605.1 Apis dorsata
CAATCGTCAAAGGGCTGGTTCGTTATAATTGAACGGTCGGTGATCGAAGACTATACTAATGGCTGTAATTGAAGTGTAAAACTCTCTTGTCGCGTTCCACGACAAAGAGTAATTACCACTAACAAAGTAACGAATACTTGTTGCCGGAGTTTCGTTTAATTAACCCTTTCGTCGCTTATTAGGAGAACTATTGTCACGGACGACCTGGAACAATGTCCTGTCGACGACAGGCTGTCATTCCGTAATTCGATAGCGAGGAAAATCGATCTACGAGCAAATATCTTGTTGTTTAGACGTATTATATTACATTTGAATCTTTTATTAAGTTCGTGAATGAACTTCATTCGTATATATAAAGGAAAAAATTTAATGGAGGATTTATCATCATACCTGTTAAATATTATAAAAAAATATTTTATTTTCCGATATTTTATGCTCATTTTATGCTCATATATATATATATATATATTTGCATGTTTACATTTACATTCGCAATCTGGTTACAAGGAAATAAACAAAATTTGAATAGCAATTTATTTCATCACCTAAATACGATAACGAGTATTTTATTGTGAATATTTTGTACGTTTATTTAAATTTCATATAGACGCATAAACATTTGGAAATGGAATTATCGCGAAAGGTAGAAAAAAAAGAATTACAAAAATTTTGAAAATGCAGAAAGAGTGGCGAACGATTCGTTTATTTCATTTTTGATGGACTTACGCTTTTTACATTTTATTTTTACAGTTTATACCAGATACATTTTATACTTTTCAATCGTGTGTACCTATCGGAATGAGAGATTATCCGAACGAGTTTATCGGTTGACACGAAAAATCGAGAAATCATGTCATTCATTGCACATTTGATTGCACCACGCCGACATGGATCGATCACCGTGTTTAACCCTATCACTGGTAACGCTGCTTATACATATATAGGATTATATACACTCGCGAACTGTTTAAAAATGAAAAATTTACTCGAAAAGAATTCAAATATTTGTCAAACACTATATGCATTTCAAAAATCCTTTTTTTCTTTCGTTTTAAAATTTATATATTGATTTATCAACGTTATCTCGTGTTTTTATTAGGAATAATTAAATTTACTTAAAAATTATTCAACGATTCCTATATATGTATATATATATATATAAATATTACAAATTTATTCTCTCTTTACAATATTTACAAAAATATTGATATATTTAAAAAAAATTTGTTCCTTTTCACAATTATGCAAATATTGATACGGAATAAAATAAATAATAACCGACTTGTTATTGTTCGTTGATTGCCAAGTTGATCAATATCTGATCCAATCTCTTGCAATTTTTTCGACGATCTCGAAATTCAACATTTTCAAAAATAATTCTTCGAGAAATACGACATTTGTTTCAGTAACTCTTCAGTCAGTCGATGAACCGTAATAATGGAAAAGCAAATTGCTCGTAGAAATTTATTTCATACCAAGAGCTAATGGGATGAGAGGCGGAGTAAGGAACGTGTGGTCTATCGTAAATTTTTATTATATTCCCCGGGGTCAGGGGGGGAGGGGAGCTTCGATAAAATGATTCCATTTTTCCATTGTAGAGTCAAACGTGGAAAGATACTGGCCGGTCATATTTTTGTCCACGCGACAAAAAGATTTTATCGGGGAACAGTTTCCTTTTCAATTCGAGAGGACGATTCGACGTGAGCCGATTTTCCGAGTCCTCCGCGATAAAGGGAGAACGTACGGTGTTTGCTGATTACACCGATTGCCAGCTTGAATTTAAAATCCTCCATTTTGAGAGCTATCAATTTTTCGCGCAATTCTTTTGTCCCCTTCCTGACGAGTTTATCGGGATATAAGAACGATAGAGATATCGATTGTTTAATCTTCTCAAAGAAATTGAACGATCGAGGCCATATTTTAAGATAAGTTTTAAAAGAAGAACGAATAATTTTAATTTTCTATTAGAAATTTAACCATTTGAAAAGTTATAAAAAATTAAAATTCTAAAATTTCCTATATAAATTCTGTATTCGAACAATCCTAATTTTTGACAATACATTTATATAATTATAATAATGATTCTTCGATATATTATGAAATCACAGCAAAAAATTATAAAAACTTTCAAATCAAATTTTTTTCATTTCATCATAGCGAAACTTTTTAAATTTAAAAACTTAAATTTAAAAAATATTCCTTAACGCGCAAACTTTTCTGTTACATGTTCAAAAGAATATTAGAATTAGCACGTGATTCATCGACGAATAAAAAGAAGTCATAATTCGTGGGATGGATTCGAGATAATTATTCGAAGGCATCATCGTGTTTTTCTCCATTGGTAAAAAGATTCCATTCCCTGATTCGAATAGGTCAGACCAACGGCCTACATGCTCGACCCGGTGCCCAGGCCCGTAGATCTCCGTGTCTCGATCGTTTTATTTGGCAGAGGAGGTGGTCGTCGAACCATCGGCCAGAACAATGGTCCATTTCACCGGGTACAAGCCGCTCGTCGCTCTCGTTCCTTCGTCTCTTCGTGTTCGCGTTCCTGCGGTTCCCGATCCGGCCTCCATTGCAAATTGCGTTTCGCGCCAATGCAGGAGCTTTAGCCAACCTAAGCTTATTTTTCCTGATGGACGATTCTTTAATCGAATAGATTGTAAATTTTTTGCAGGAAAATTGTCTTGTTCCTTTGAAAACTTTATTATTTCTTTCGAATCGAAATTAGATTGTGATTTCGTGATCAAAAATTGATTTTCATGACACAAAAATTTTATTCGTACCTGCCTCTTGAAGATTTTCTCGAAGATTCAATGGTCATTTCATTTTTTTTTTTTATTTCGAAATTTTATTTTTGAGTTTAGAGTTTGTTACACGAGTAGAGTGGAATTTTATGGATGAAAGGATGAAAAGTTTGTAGAAAACGCACTCGAGTCTATGTTAAAAATTATGTTAAAAAAAGCAAAAGACAATCTAGGTAACAAGCGTTACCCGACTAATTCCATCGGCAAACGAGAGATAAGTAAGAATGCAAACAATATTGTACTACTTTCTCCATGAGTGTAAAATGTCCTTAAATATTGGAACAAGCTACCATTTAACGTTTACCATAAGAACCTTGTGGCAAACGATTGAGAGAGCGAAAGAGAAAAGCCTCAAGATCGGAACTATATATCGGAGTGTATATATTTAGAAGATGATGAAAGAAAAAGGATTCGTAACTTTTGGATAACATTGAAAATGAAAAAGAATAGATATCCATAGAAGATTGAAATCAACGATATTTAACACGAATATAAAAAATTATTTATATTATTTATATTAGAACCTTCTTTATTTGCTTGAGAATAAAAAGTATATCTGTCTCAAAAGATTACGAACTCTTTTCTTTGGATCATTCCATGTAACTTTACACACAACGTGCACAAACGCGAAACCAGTCCCCAAATCACTAATAATCACGATTTTTACAGAAAACGTGAAAAGATAGATGGCACGACGAACAACATTGGAGGATGCATGGAATATTTCCCCTTGTTCTCGAAAAAGACAATGTCGTTAACGCGAGCTTGGGTTGGAAACGAGGTGGACAAGAGGAGGAGGAGGAGGAGGAGGGGGTTTGCCGTATGTGGGTCAGGGCTTTAAAAAAGTTCTAAATATGAATGCGAACGGATGAAGTAGGAAAGGATGTAAAGACGTAAAGGTAGCAAAAGAGTTGAAGCTGAAAGGCAGTTCGTTAGGGCGGACAGTGATAAGCGGGTCAACAGGATACGATGAGCTTTATAAATGTAGAAAGCGAGAAACGGTCGAAAAGAGTCACTCTTCCCTTCTTCTTCTTTTTTTTTTTTTTTTCTTCTTTCCACCATCTAGCCACGCGACGTACACTTTGCCCAGGAAAATTTTCACCGGTTTGAAATTTCGGCGGAAATTGAAAGCAAAATATATAGTATATTTCCAACCCGTTCTGTGGTTCATTCGCCTATGATTCCACGCCGTTTTATTCGCTTATGTATCGTTCGGACTCTGTTCCAAATACATGGTAACGTGATAGCACGTTCGGGTAAAGTATTCGTGGTAGTGAATTCTCTCCTCTCTCCTCTTCCTCTCGCGAGATATATTCCCTCGCAAGATCGAAATTTTTTTGGAAAGTAAATTAGAAAGGGAAACTTCGAGAATTAAAATTTCGATTTTTAATCGAAAGTCGTTCTTTTAACGAATCTTCACCAAATATCCATTAGAAAAATATCCTTTTAAAAACATTTTAAAATCCTCTTTAATCAAAAATTCGAATTTTCCAGAAACCCCCTACCCCTATATCGAGACGATAATTTTAATCGAGTTGGAAAACCGCAAATCTCCGTCTTTCTGGTGGTCGAATAATCGTTGGCGGTGCAACAACAGCATCGATTAACCTTCGTTGCCGATCGGTGGAGGCGCGGACGGGTTCCCTCTCGATCGTGTGTCCGTCGTTGAGCCGGGGCGCAACAATGGCGATTACACGCCGCGTTCATTGTGCACGGTATTTGAGCGACAAAATGAGCGTGCATCGGACGAGTCTGTTAGCCAGGCGACAGGTCGACGATCCACAGTTCTCTCTCTCTCTCTCTCTCCCTCCCTCTCTCCCCCTGCGTTGCCTCTTTCTCTGCAGTTGGCAGGAAATAATTAAAAATAAATTGTACAGACCGGGTCGGAGGCCGGATAATCAGCGCAAAGCGTTTCGCCTTACCAATTATACTCGGACGGATAACGATTTTGCCCTGTAACGATATTACTTGCTATAACATCGTTACGTCCCCGTCGTAACGCGACGTTAAAAAAAAAAAAAAA
>NW_006263502.1:769438-783569 GCF_000469605.1 Apis dorsata
TCGTCGCAACTCCCGCTCCCTCTCCCCTCCCACGTCATCGTCCATCGCTCGTGATCATTCCTTTCTTATCCCCCATTTTATATCTCAATTCTCTCTCCTTTCTCTCTTCTTTTTCTCATTTTCTTTTCTCTTTATACTCCCCCTCCCTCTCGCTCCTCCTCCCGTTTTATCATCGTCGAGTCTCTTCATTAACGAAAGATTGGAAAGATTGGGAGGGGAGGGAGATGAACGGTTCACCAGTCGTCAATGCCCCGTTAAATTTTGATCGGGCTCAGCTTGAAATTGGGCTGCTTCGTCCTCTGCCCCCCTCCCCGAAATACCGTGTATCGAGGGTTTTTGATAATTGTGCCAACGGAACGAGGTACCCTCTTCTCTCTGTCGTTCGTGCTTTGCACGAAGTTCAAAGAGAATTTTTTTCCTGGAAATGGACGAGGTTACGCACAGATTGAAGTTTAGGGAAAAAGAACTCCTGTAATACGATTTTTGTGCATGCGGTTTTGAGAATTTTCTGGAAATGTAATTTCACGTTTTTTGTTTCTTTTCTTGCAGGATTTGATTATCCGAAGGCTTAATTCAAGATTGTTAAATTGAAATTGTAAATTTATATTTTTTTTTGTTTATTATTTGTGCTCGATTGTACAACTTTTCATAAATTCTGCATAATCTCATTTATATACGATCGATATTAAACAACTTGTCTTTATATAATTCGATCAATATTTGTTTCCTCGAGAAAGGAAAATTTACTTTCACATTCTACAGAACACATTCTACAAGAATCAGCAAGAATTGCAAAGATAAAAAGGATAAAGATTTCCCTACGAATGTTCACTATCAACTGTAATAGAAACTTCTTAAAGAAATTTGACAGAAACTTTCCTGTTGTTAAAACAAAATTTACATACCCTTGTAAAACTTGAAAATATCCACCAAAGTGGATTAAGCAACACCGTAACCATTATCCACTTAAAAACTCGTTTCGCGTACCGTTTATTCGCGAAAAGGAAAAGAGAGAAAAGAAAAGAGAGAGAGAGAGAGAGAGAGAGAGAGAGGTTCGAAATTTATTTCTATTGAATGAATCGCGTCTCCTCCTCAAGATTTATTACCGATCTCTTGTCACGATGAATTCTTTCGTCGCGGGAAGCATTGAGCGGCAGTCACGTGACCTCCCCTCGAAAGAAACGGCGAGCTACAATCACGTTGGTTTTCATTAGAATATCGAGGAATGCAGTCGCCTCGGTTTCTGCCGTAGCGTCGAACAGCCGTGTCACGTCGCTATACGATGGAATAACGAAGAACACGATTCGTCGCGGCATTCAAAATCACTTTGCTGTGCAACCCTTGTTGCGCACTTAAGAGGAATCATGTCTCACGACATTCTTTTCTTCCGACGAGAGAAAGAGAGAGAGAGAGAGAGAGGAGGACACACAGCACTGACCCTCTTTTTCCCTGCAATATTCGGAACAACTTTGAGAGTACAATTATTTCTTAAAGAGCTTCGCGATTTCTACGAGGATCGTTATGCTCGAGAAGTGCTCGTAATCGATTTTATCCCTCTCTCGAACCGGTGCTGTTAAACGCTGAAATCCAATAGACCTCTCTTTCCCTTTCCTTTTTTTTTTTTTTTTTTTTTTCCCCCCCCCGGACCCGGTGTGTTTAACCGCGGAAACCAAAAAACCCCCCCTTTCCCTTTCTTTTTTTTTTTTTTTCTTATTTGCACTCTCGACGAGTTGGGATCGAAAATTGTCGTACGATGAATTTTATTCCATAAGTAGGCTTTGTTAACTGGATGGAAGATCCAAGATATTGGATGGAAATTCCAAGATATCCTTTTTATAAAATTCTGTGAAATTGTATGTATATATTCTACTATATAAATCACAAGTGACAAGTGACAAGTACTAATACAATTATTTGTAGATCGATATTTTTAACTTAATTCTTATTACATATAAAGAAGATATCACAGTTTCATTATACTCATTACATTATAATTATTGCAAGTAATGCATTCGATGCAAAATTAAGAAAATTTTAATACAATTAATAATTATTCAATAATTATTCAATAAGTATTATATACAGTAATAATTACAATTAAAAAGTAATATAATACTTCTTTCGAGAAATTTAATATTTCCACGTCTCTCTATCTTATTTTCAAAATATCAAATTTTAATACACTAAGATAATTAGAACTTGTTACAATAAAAACTTGAAAACAATTAACTCGATTGTTACTAAGAAATACAAAATTTTCGTAGCTCCTACAAGTACAACATTTTCTTCTATCACGGGACGGATAAAAAAGATTATTCGTAATCTTGACAAAAGTAAACCGTGCGAAAAGTGAACAGCGATAATTCGATGATGAGAAGAACAAGCCTGGCCGACAAGTGGTGGATGTTAGATCGTTGCGAGATATTTTTTATCACGGAACGACAATCAAATCGAACTGGATCACGACTTGAACCCCCGGTTAAAGAGGTTCTTGTGTTCCAGTTGCGCGCCAGTTTCCAGACGTCCCGTTTCGTGAATTTTTTTTCCACGAGGCCGTGCCACGTAACAATGGCGTTTCCTCGGTGCCAGGTCGGAGTCACTTAGCCCTCGACGTGCATCGATTGGCGGGGAACCAATCACGGATAATTAATAGCCCGGTCTCTATCGATCAGAATCGACGCAAGGGGATCCGGGGTGCGACGAGCACAATAGCACGGTAATTGCTTTAATACTTATAAGTTGGTCCGATACGAGTATCGTGCTCTATCAAAATGGGAATGATAGATGCTCTCGTGGTACTGTTATACGAGGTGCTCTGAAAGTAGGGTTACTTTGCTTGGAAGATTTGCTTTTTCGATGTGGAGATCGTTCTATGGATCCTTGTTTTGGATTGTTAGATTGGGATGGAAAAAGTAATATTAATCGGGTTTTTTTAATTAATAATTAAAGTATTTTCTTTTCTTTTCGTTATGGTAATCTTTTCTTTTTGAAAGATTTATTGGAACGAATTTTTGTTTTAATTTTTGTAATTTTTTTTTTTTTTTAATTGGAGAAGGAGAAGTATGGTAAAGTTAGGTTGGGGTTTTTTGGGGATTGGAATGGTTGAAATTTTCGATGAAACGGATGATGGAATGAAGAAATATGTAAGGGAATATTTTCAAGAGTATTGTTAAGGAAAGTCATACATGAAATACAAAGAGTTTTTATCGAATAAGTAATGTATATGTGGAGATGAGTTTTTCGAAATTTCAAGAGATGATTTTTATTTTTTAAATAAATTTTTGCTTGAATATTTTTTATTTTGCGTGTTTTATATTGATTTATAGGAATTGATTGGGTCGTGTTTGGCTTTTCAACCATTTAAAAAAAGATGAAAGGTATTTACGAGTCTGATTTTTCACATTGCTTAAACACACTATGTTGCTATGTTTTTCGTAGCATGGAAACATGATTACATAGCTCTTTGAGGCAACAAATTCTAACCACTAGATAAAACATCGAAATATACCGTGTTGATTTTTCGAGGCATCGAAAATCACAGTTACGTTGCTCTTTTTTTTTTTTAAAGAATATCGATAAATATTAAAATAAAACAACGAATTTTCTATCATTAGATTACCATCAGATTTATAAAGTAAAAAAAAGATAGTTCCAGATATCTTTCACGTGTGAAATCTTTGTTCTGCTTAATGACAATGGATTGGAATTTTTGAAAAATCGATCGGTATCCTTGATGGAATGTGCATAGATATGACATTTTTCACGCGAATTCTTCGAAATCCTTTTCTTCCATAAAAGTTTTCTCAGAATATTTCATGTATCGCATTTTCTATATCAATATCTCGGTAGAATATTCATTATTTCCTTAATTGAAAAAAATTAATCCAAATTAATGAAACAATTTATCAATGAAATTTGTTATAGTATAATTATTTCGAAAAGAAAAGAAAATACTTTAATTATTAATTAAAAAAATCCGATCGATAAAAAATACAAATCCGTATATTTCTCCTCTATCATTTTTTCCAAAAATAAAAAGAGCGAATATTATTCAATAAAGATACATTTTACGTAATTAAAATTTATTTATTTAAAAAAAAACATTAATGGAAAAGGGAAATATTCGCTCTTCATATAAATATTTGAAGAAGAATTAAAAAATATCATCGAAAAAACAAAATAAATACCTATTCGTACAAATTTCATAATTTAATCGATCAAAAAAATCTAATATCCTATTTCATAAATTCTCAAAAAAAAAAAAAAAAAATCTGACATTCACATTCCAAGTAAAACCTCTTCATGCAAAAATCATTTCCTTTCCAAAGTTTGAAAGCAAAATACACTCACACCTTCGTGTCACAATTCCCACCCTCTAGATTATTAACTTTGAATCAGTTAACGCGCACCTGGTCGAGGATATCAACGATACACCCTGTATATATTTATAGGAACGCCCATTCGAACGGCTCCCACGCGACCAGAGAAAAAGCTCGTTACCGTGACTTTCTAGATCCTCCTTTTCCGCCTCTGTCGTGTCTTCCTCTTTCGAACGCCCTCTCTCTCTCTCTCTCTCCCTCTATCTCCATCCTACCACGATCTCTTCCCTTTCTCGTTCAATTACACAGCAAAGGTAATGATTGATATGCGGGTTATCGAGCTCGCGCAATGGCCAAGATCCATTCCATATCCCTCTCTCTATGTCCACGTGATCGTGGTGCTGCACACGTTAAAATAATAACGAGTCCCTCGACGAGGATTGTTCGCGTGTGTACCACCGGTGTGTTACGGGATTTATGGGGTTGACTGGATGTTTTACCGCCCAAGGAATCCTGGGCTTCTACCCCGGCCTGAATTTATGTCTATATAACAGCGGTATAGTTTTCGGCGCCATGTTGCGATCCCTGACGCTGTACTTCCGCCCGATCCGAGACCTCGTATCGGCGTTTATGAAATAATGCCGATTCCTTCTCGATTTTATGGCTCTTTACTCGAAGCACTAGCCTCGATCGAGAGGCTGCACTCTGGATACCTCGTTGCGTTTTTAGGGGAGCGAGTGTGAGTTAAGGGGATGATGGGCGGGAAGAATTATTATATCGGGGGTTGCCGTGATGCTTGGGCGGAAGTTACCGTGATTTAAGATTTTTTTTTTTTTTGGAAATTTTTATGGAACCAATCCTTTATTTCTTCCCGATATTTTTTCTTTTTCACTTTGCTCGTTAAGTTGCTCGCGGGGAATTTTATAATAATTATTTAGGAAGTGATTAAAAATTGATTTTTTGTTCGATTGCTGTTATTTTTGCGAGAAGAGATTGGTTAATTTTTCACATGGAATTAGTAATTTTCTTACGGTAAAACGTTAAAATATAATATTAATCGATACCTTTCGCTGAAAGTACTAAATTTACGGATTTTAAAATTCCCGATAATTTTACGGAATTACTGATTCCGTTTGTATACCGAAAATTCAAATGCCTCTGTGAATGCTTGATTTTATAGAATCAAAATTATGAATCGAGGAATTTCAACTGATCCTGTTTCTCGTTTGAAATAGTTAATACAACATTTAACTTTTCAAAAATTTTTACATCAATAATTGGAAATAATTAATCGATTTATAACATATTTACAAAATATCTATCAAAATCTTTCAAACTTTGATAAAAATCTATCTTGCACGATCAACAGCAACGATTATAATAATAATATTTATCAAAAGGATAAGCAAAGGATAAAATAATATATAAAACTTCAAAAAACTCGATAAATATGTATAAATATAATCGAATTAAAAAAAGAAAAAAATCTTTCTTTCAGATTCATTCTGATCAAAAATTCAACCAAGAAACTGATACAAATCGTTACCGGTTCCCGTTCACCCATCTTTTTCCCGGGTAACTGCACCCTTGATCAGGCCATCGAATCGAATCGATGCCGAGAACATCGACCGGGGCTTATCCGAGCCGCAGCTCGTCCCTGTTTTAAACAAAATACTCGTCGGCGGTACTCGTATCCGGCGAGAGAAGCGGCTCGTAAAATCGACGGTCGTACGACGTACGACGCGACCTGCTGTGCCATCCTCCCATAAACGCCGATTACTTATGTACTCGCCTTCAACCCCGACGATCCTCCTCCTCTACACGCTCGGTGAAATGAAAAGGGGGGGACGAGGCCCCGTTTCGAGACCAAGTTTGTCTTCGATAAATTGTTGTTTATTGTCGGCTAGGTGGGCGATGGCCGGAGCCTCGAAGGAAATGGAAATTATTATATCTCGATTTAACGATAGGCGGTGATTGGCGAGCGATGATGAGAATTTATAGGGAAGAGAACAATTATTCTCTTCAAATTATCGAAACTATTATTTCTGATTGAATCCAAAGAATATTTATTATTATTCGCGCGAATTTTTACCGAGAAATTATTATTATACGAGAGTATTCGTATGTTCCTTATATATTATATTCGAACGTATTATCATTGGATAGAATTTTAAATCGAGGTATAATGTTCGTGATTACGAAAATATTCGTATATTCCTTATATCGAACGTAATATTATCATTGGATAGAATTTTAAATCGAGGTATAATTACGTAACTTAAGTATCAAGTGATCGTTAATTAGTTTTTGGAAGATAAAAAGCGTAAGATGTGAGCTAATTAATTAAAAATTCGCGTGTTTGTCAATTAGTTTAATGAGATTCTACGGAGGATATTTGCATTGGAGAGGTTCTTCGACAATGGGGGAGGGATTTCGGAAAAGGGGTCGAAAACGCGTGCCCAAGGGTGGCGCAATTACCGTTGGCTGGCCATCGGACGCTAGCTATGCAAGCAGATTGCGTTACCGTAATTGATTAGGCGACGGTAATTGCTGGTAATTAGAGGATCGAGAGCGACGAGGCCCTCCCTGTCTCTGCTGTTCTGCTCTCGATCCCGCGAGTTCGTGGACCGGCAATTACGTGATAACTTGAACCGATTGCTCGTTTGACAATACAGGGGATCATGGGAGAACGCATGACCTAGCTAATTGTAAGTATTTAGAAGTTTACGTTGTATTATTCATATCTCGATAAATGATAAATTATTCTCCATTTTGATCACCAAATCAAGGATTTTTGATTTAGATCGATCACGTCATTAACACCAGTTGCATTTTGCTATTTATATATATATCTTAATATTCGATAAAATACAAGAATCAAGAATGTTATAAGAAAATATTAATCGAAATGTACTATTCCATTATTTTCTACTTTGAAAAGTAGAAGAATTAGAATAAATAATAAGATATTTTAGGTTGAACGAAATATTTTTATATTAGTGATACATTGGAAATTAATTAATCTTGGTTAAAATCGAGAAAAGGACAAACGAAAAAAAGTCGTTCCATTATAGAATATATTCTTATTATTAATTGGAAACATTTGGAACATTGTCTGGCATAAAAGTAACTAGTCTCGGTGAGACGAATCCGTTCGTTCCATTCTATTTTAAGATTATTCAACCTCGTACTTATTTTAACACACGACGAGATCGTTCAGAGAATCCTACTGGTAACCAAATCATTGTTTTGACTCGAACGTAACGGAACACATCCAGAATATGCAAACATCTCTTAAATATACTTTATTATTATCCATCCCTTTAATCGCGTTTCAATCAACTTCGATTCCTGTATCGATGATTCTGTTCGTTGATAGGGCGCGTTCCCCATCGAATTTTGGCGATTTAATAATGACGAAACACTCGGACAGAATGTTGTGCAAATATTTCCTTAATGCACGTTCATTATTATCGCGTTACAGTTAATTAAGATCGATTTTTGTAATTATCGTACGTTCCCATCTCGAAATTTTTTTCTTTTTCACGCGAAATGGCAAATCGAAATATTATTGTTATCATCGAAACGCGTTATCGCATTATCATCTTCGTTAACATCGATTCCAACCGACGTCGATTGATTCATAGGGCGCGTTTTCCATCGAAACGGATTTTTGCAATGGCAGTGGTAGTTAGCTGAAGTATCAGACGCGGGAACGATGTTTTCGCTTAAATATTGGTTTTGCTCGCGCCAACTGTCTCGACATGCATATTTATGGGCGACAATTTGAAGGCAAATATTGGAAAATCGAACCGGGAGTCGGTCCGGTCGTTTCGCGCCTCTGTAAATAGGAAAAGTTAATCTTCACGGAGTTTAAGTGTTGTAACGGTTTCGATATAATTTTATCCGTGCAACTTTTATTTCGTATCTTTTCTATATACGTGTTTATAAGTTAATAATATGTATATCTATATATTTTTCGCCCATTATCTCTCTCTCTCTCTCTTTCTTTCTCCCTCAGAGATTATATGGATTTCGAGGTGGATTGTTTTATTAAAACGCATCCACGCGTACACCGACATGTTTGACGATCGAGGAACGATGTTGAAACTAACGTTGATTAAATTGAAATCACCTTTGATAGCTGCAAATGTAATTTTGTCGTATCCTGCTTATTATATTTGTACGTAAATATAGATAATGTTCGCGATAGAGCATTAACTTGTCCGCGTTATTATCCGATTAAATTATACGAGTTCATTTTAAAATTCGAGGGAAACCATCTTACAATCGAACGTTTAATTCGAATATACCCGAAGAAATTTCTCTTAGTTCAGTTCGCCAATGGATTCAACCCTCTACTGCACGAATTTTATTGAAAAGAATACACATGGCTGTCTACTTAAAAATGAGTGTGGTGAATAAATAATAACAGCATTCCAACGTTCTTATTTTTCAAAACACTGAATTCTTGCACTTTTGAAATTTAAATTCCCCAATTTTCAACGTTATCCAATTTAAACTCCACAATTTTCCGTGACGCTATATATATTTCAACCATCGAAAATAAAAATTGCATAACAAAAATGGTAAAAAATACCACTAAGCTCTTTTAATCCCTAAAAATCGAAGATGCCAACGATGCCAAATTCTCAAAGGAGAGAGGAGGAATATCGATACTTTCTTTTCCCAGATGGGGAGGGGGAGCATTGGAGAAATCGAGGTCATCCAGGGGACAAATGGTCCCACAGCGTGGACGGAAGTGGCCGCCGCGGCAAGGTCCGCGCGTCAAAGGAAGCGTGGAAGCTGCACGCGATACCCGTGTCCCGATAGGATCGAACGCTGGTCGTCGCTTATCGATAACGGCTCGGCCGACGGCCTGTCTGCCCCATTGCGCCACGTAAACGCCCGTAAATCCCCTTTATCCAATAATCTGAACGAAGTAGACGTTCGTTCCGCCGGATGTGTATTAAAAGCCCCCAAGTTTTATGGTAAACTTTAAAATGGAGATTCGATCGGGAGTATTGACGAAACGGGAACAAGTTTTATGCAAATAGAATCCGTGTTCTTTCAAATTTGAATTTGCTCGGAACTTTACGATAATTTATCCCCTTTAACTCGATTCGAAACAAATTGTTCAAATTCTTCGGTATCTATAAATAGTTATATATCAAGGGGATTGGAATATCACTTATGAAACTCCAAATTCAATTAATTATCACGATTCGTTTCAAATTTTGATTTTCTCTTTTTTTTTCTCGTTCCACCATTTTTCTTCATCTTCGTAAAAATTCCGTATGAAAAATTCCTGTTGAACTCTTGATCGAGTTGACGTACGCCGTGTAAATTCCATCTCGGCAAATATTAATTACCCAGTGGCAAACAAAGCCACTGGTTTGGCAAAGAAACGAGAGTGTAACGAGAGCGGAATCCGGTGCAATGGAACACGGTGTATCCCGGTGGGTGGGTGTGCCGCGTACCCGAGGGTGCATCGAAAATAGAAGGGAGGTAAATAGAGGAGAGGATGGATTAGGTGGAGGCACGTGAACTCTGTTGGTCAACGTGTTGTTGTGTACAAGCTCTTGTGAACGTTTGTTTGCCGACGATTTTAAGTCCCGTCGCAGTCGGCGCTGCTCGCCTCGACGGGAACTCCGCCATCATCCTTCCCTCTAATTATTGTCGACTGAAGTCCACGCCGATAATAGGCTTACACGTCCGATTATTTCCGTGTTTTAGGCCGTGCTCGTGGTTGTCCCCGGCGTAACGCGGCCTGACAGTTTCCGTGGACACGGTCGATCGTCGTCGAGAACGTGTTCTGGCCTCCCCTGTTCCGCTCTTGTCGCGCTCATTGTCCTGTCCATTTCGCTTTCGAGTTCGATTGTTTAGGAAAGACATCGTGCTGTAAGATAACGCTCGTTCGAGCGAACGCGATACCGCGCGTGTGATATCGAGTTGATGAGAATTATTTACATAAGTAAGGGGTAAAGGGGAACTGTTGTTTTAAATTGGTACTCGTGGAAAGTTTATTATTCACGAGCTCTGTTATTTTTCAAATTTTGTAAACTCATGCCTGGAGTTTTTCGAAATTCTGAAAAGAAAATTGTTATCTTGTGTTTTCATGTTTTTTTAATAATCGTTTAATAATTGTGATTCGAATAATTCGAGAGAAATTTACGAAAGTTTTGTTAAAGTTGCAAAATTTAAAAAAGATATCGTCATAAACGAAATATCGAACGAGGATATCTCTTAGATATTTCTATAGCAAATATTTTATATAAAATATTGAAACGAGAGGAGAGAGCAGAGAAATTAACGGAAGTTGAGGAATGGTGAAATAAGAAATGGTAAAAATTTAATTTACGAAAGTTTTGTTAAAGTTGAAAAATTTAAAAAGATATCATCATATCTTCCAGATATTTCTATAGTGGTTTCAAGGATGTAATAACAGTTTGGAGGATCGAGACAACTTCCATATAGGAGGTCTGGCACGAGAGAGGCGATTATCAGTGGCAGAAGAGGGAGAACTTATATAGTTCTGTTCAATTATTGGGTCAAAACTGGTTTCGTATCTTCGGTACAAGAATTTCTGATTGCATACCTCGATAATCGGGAGTCAGAGTTCAATCTGGATAACCAGTTCCCTTGGCGAAATGGTTCTCAAGGTTGCCATTTTAAAAATTGGCTACGTCCGAGATTCTCTCCTCGAGCCTCCTCTCGTCAAAATCTCTCTTACCAATTATGATCGACCAATTTTAAATTTCCGGTAAATAATTTTCTTTTCTCGAAATAGATTTAAACACAGAGAAGCAGATTCAAGAGTAAAGTGTTAGAGCATTGAAGAGAATTTATATTTTCACGAATGAAGATTCGCTTTGCTTTCAAACCATTTAACATTCGCATATTTACGAATATTCCCATTGATTAAATAAATCCATCAATTGAACACGAACTTTTTATTTACGAATATTCAAAAAAAAAAAAACCAATGTATTCCATAGAAAAAGAGAAAAGAGGAAAAAAAAATGTTACTACTTCGAAAAAAGAAAAACCGTTTGAAAGAAAATTAAAATTAATAGAGAAACAACAAAATTGCCACGATATAAATTCAACTCGAAAAATAATAAATCCACCTTTGCAACGGGCAATGTATCTCTTCATCACATCAAATTCTAGCGAGAGGACGGCAATGGATTTAAATTTTTAAAGCCGACACGGGTGGAAGGACGATCGTCGGTAATCACGGAATGATTTATTTTTTTTAATAAAGCTACGCATCACACTGTGTGTACTCTATACTCGTAGCTATACAACGCAACGAGCGTTGTTTCGTGCTCGTATTAAATCGTCGGTTCTCGTACGGTCAAACACGGCCTATGTTTGTTTTGAAATACGTACGTAAACCTCTGGGCGAGCAAACCTCTGAATCGATACGCGAAACGAAATCGGCCACGGATTAAATGACAAAACGTGGGGAGGGGGCTCGCAGACGATCAGGAAACAATCGTCGGAATTGTCAACATTACGAGGAAAACGGCGCAATTCCAGCCCGGATGTTTGGAGACAATACACTCGCTTACCGACCTTCTTATCGAGCGGCGCGCCATTTTCGAATTGATATTCATTCCGGGAAAAGAAAAAGGAATTTTTACCTTCTCGATTTTTACCAGGGATGTTTAAGATGAATCGTCGAGGATATTTTCCATATTTTCCAAAATTTTTCGTTTTCGAGATATATATTTTCAATGAGGAAATGTTTGCAACTTTCAAAATATAGTTGATTCGATGATGAGTAAAATTTTTAGTAGAGAAGAAATTTACACGAAATTAAATCGTATTTTTATTAGATATGAAATGGATTGAATCGAAACAATTTTTATATGTAAAACGTTTGATTATTGGATTCATCGATATTGTAGAATTTTATTATTTCAATTCATTCTACGTACCTTACGTAAATTATTTTATTCGTTCACAAAATAAATCTTCTTATATCGATCGATAAAAATATCTATTTCATAAATTTCAAATACACGTATTCCAAAATATATATGTACGTACATAATGGGAATTAAAAAGTCCCCAAACTAATCTTTCTTATCTCTTTTCTGTTCCAGGTAAGTCGACCACCATACTCAACCTTAGCCATCAAATTATTCTCCAAGCGTCACAAAAGAAAAGCCCCCCACGATCGGTAAGCGAACGATATCAAACGTACCGTGCCGTACAAGCATATTGTACGTACCATCCCTTGTTTTTAAAATTCCAAGACGCCGTTGAGGGGATCAAGGCTGGTGGCGGGTAGAGGACTCGGGGCCAGGGCGAAAATACGCGGGAGAAAAGCAGCAGAAAAGCGAAATGTCGCGTCTGGTTGCGGGTGGAAAGTTAAGTGCGTTTCGCGAAACATAGCAGAGATTCCTTTGAAGCCTCGTTCCGCGAGGATAAGAAAGGGTTCACTGTCCGCTTCCTATCCTCTTTCTCTATCTCTCTCTCTCTCTCTGTAATCCTCTCTTGTACATTTTCGCGCGGGGTGACACTCAGATCCCGGAGCTCAGCCTTTAAACTCGAAGCTGCTTTCACCCCGGACTCGTCACACCAGAGGTCCCCGTCGTCTCGGATCAAGCTTTCCGCCATTCGTCTCACCAACCTAACCTCGCCGCCGAGATTTTCCGTCGAACAAACGGCGAGGCCCACGCGGCTATAAATAATCGGTGTTCCTCGCCCAAAAGACGATCTCCACCTCTGCTGACGATTTTTGATTTATTATTTGGACACTTGCTGCGTTGTAAAAGCGATACAATGGGAGGAGGGAGGGGAGAAGGGCGAGATGTGTAAGTAAGGTCCCAGGAGAATACGACGGCGAGATTGGTTCGAGGCGATTGAGGTTAGGATGGATGGAAAAAGAATCGTTGAACGTCTCGTGATTGAATCTATGGTTTTGTGCGATTTTAGGTTTATTTTTTGAACAAGTAAACTGAAAATAGCACGTGAAATTGTTAAAGTGCAAGAACAATCGGATGTTTTAAGTTAATGAAAGGTTTTGGTCTGAATACTTTTGGAAATTGGATTCGTCCGAAGTTTGAAGGTTGAATCAGAATTTCAAAATTTAGAGAGAGAGAGAGAGAGATTCGTTACTTAAACTTCTATGGGAAGTAAAATTAGGACTGGGATTTAGAATCGGTAGTTACAAATTGACTTGGTCTTTCAATTTATATCCGTCATGTTCGAAGTTCAAGTTAGTAATTAGTTTCCGATATTCATATTCTAAATTCTAGATCGCAGTGAAGTATAATCGATTTTCAGAATTAGAAAACAGCGAGTATCAAAAGGGAAAATTTAATATTTTCTTACGATCATCGATATCGAAACTTTTCATGATAATTGCTCTACAAGGTAAAAGAATTTCAATTTCATTCTATTAGGATGTTTCACTATTCATTTAATTTCATCCAGTGTGCAATATAAATACTTGAAACACTCAAATTTTAAATTAGAGTAATTCGAAATTCAAATCTCTTATTACTCTATATTGCACACTTTCAATCCATACGTGTTCAATAAATTGTATCATCGATTTGCGAAATTCGCCCAAACATCCCAAATCCTATCCACACCCAAAGACATCTCTTCACGGACGAAGAAGAGACTCGATTCCTCGCGCACAAGACGAGGGGATGAAGAAAGAAACACCGTCGCATAGTCGGCTAATCGCCGTTGAAAGAAGCCACGTCGCCGCCCACATTTGTCTGTAAATAGCTGGTCGCAGCGGGCGGTAATAAGCGCTTATCTTTAACGCGATAGTAAAGAGCCGCCGT
>NW_006263502.1:783822-788699 GCF_000469605.1 Apis dorsata
TCCCGTGAGAACGGAAGAAGTCACTCGAGGCGATCCTCGGCGGGAAACACGAAAGGGGCGAAGCCTCGAATACCTATCTCGGATTTCTTCTTGCATGCACATGTGCGCCGCTTGAACCACGATTCAATCGTGGTTCTCGTAAAAATCGTCTCTTCCAGGAAATTGTGAAGCGTCCAAGCATTCCCCGATTCGAGCAACCGCTTTTTATTAGTCTCATGATTTCGTGAATTCGCCGATGAAGTGGGAGAAGTGAAGATTACGCGTTTGGGATGTTTCGATGTTTGATCAAAGATTCTGGGTTGGTTATTGTAGGTTAATAATTAATTAATAAGCGTAGTCAATGAAATATTTATAGAAAGAAAGTTTATATTTTGAAGAATTTGGTTTTAATGAAAATTTTTGCAAAAAGTTAGTTAATAGTGTTATGCGTGCAGTGTGATTTATTTTTCGATGAGAAATCTCCTCGAGCCTCAAATTTTTACCATTTTTCATGTATCGTGTATGCGAATTCAATTGGAAATAATCTTTTAATAACAAGGAGCATTAAATATATCTTAATTATATATTCAATATTTCTTTTTATCTCGTATTACTACAAAGTCGCATTTAAAAAATGGAAACAATTGAAACTTTAAGAATTGTTTTTTCGTAGTAATGTTTCGTTAATATTATCACATATTCACAATATAACATTTATATAAAATGTTATTGGTTAGCATTAGATTTAATTGAATATATAATTAAGAATATAAATATTTTGCAACTGTCATCGAAAAAATCTCACGAAGCATTATAATTAGATGGATAGTTAAAGCTGGTATTTTAAAATTCGTTGAAACACCAACAAACGAATGCCAAGTTTCGCATTGATTAACATCCGATTCGTATCCGGGCCACGGCGATGTTCCGTTGACTCCGATTATCCACTAACTCTGTACATACGTAACGTACAGACGCAGAGGATCGTTGCGGTGTTCTGGGTTCGAATCAGGGTCTTGCTCACGAATTACGGAAGCGTGGGGCGTTAAATAACGCTAACTCAAAGCGGTCCATTGCGGATTGCACGGCTGCGTCGATGCACACGTGCGACCAACGGATCTTAATGCGCCGCGAGGGACGCGCGTTTCAGTCAATTAACATTCGTACAAGCAACGGAAACCGGAGCTAATTACACGGAAGGCGTAACATCGGAGTCGAACACAACGAGTCGTGATTCTAGAGAATTTAGGAATCTAGGGATCCCTAGCATCCATCATAAAGAGAAATGGGGACGCGGTGAAAAGTAAATCTATTTTTTAGAGTTTTATCACGTGAAATGTAGTTGAAAAAGATTTTACATCTGGTTTAAAGTTAAGTTTGTGAATAGTCGTGTATAAAAACGAACGATTTATAGGTTTTTTTTTTTGTATTAGATTAAAACTCGTGTGATAAATTTTGCGATGAAGTTCTAAATTTGAAATATTCGGCAAAGATTTAAAATAAGGATTGAAATAAAGTTAAGAAGAATAATTTGTTAAATCGGCAATTCTTTTTAATGTTTTTTTTTTAAATAATTACAAATAGACTCGACGCAAAAATCTCAGATAGATCTAGGAAGAATTCGGGAAGAATTCCGTGGATACATTGCACAATTTTTCTTTTCTTCCCCATTTTTGTACACATCGTTGCTTTATGCTAAATAAGCTACCTCTTCCATCCGGTTTGACCTGTTTTACTTCTAACTACCGAGATACTCGAGTTAATCCGCGACGAAAAAATTTCCCTGCGAGAAACGACACGCAGATTTATCTGGTAGTGGATAATAAATTGGGCGGAGTTAAGTCTTTCTTTTTTTTGTTTTTTTTTTCTTTTATTTAAAAGACTGGTAGTTACGTGAACAGTGTGACTTTGAAATATCTTTTGATCGTTTTTATCACGGAGTAAAATGATTAACGACCTTTTTTTTTAGAATTTATTTAAAAAAAGGGGTGGTATTTTCTTTTCCCTTTTTTTATTCATTAAATTTCCTTCCTTTGGATTTCTATCTGTGAGTTTTATTCGACATTTTAATTTTGTCGAGTTCGTTATTTCATTCGTTCAAAGGCTATTCATAATTTTAAAAAGATTCTTTATACCGACTGTGTTTCCATTGAATTAAAGTATAATGGACTGTGTGTTTTATGTTGTTTAATGGCTAACTTCATAGCTAATCCGGATTATTATTAATTAAAACGAAATTTCATCTTTATATTGTTCTAATATAATAACAATACGAAACATTAAATGATAAAATTAATATCCTTTGCACAAATCATAAAGATCGCTTTTCATCAATCTCGAATTTTCCCCATAAAAAGAGACTAAGCAACGTACTCATAATTTTAAAATTTCGAATAAAAAAAAAACAAAATTCAAATACACGTTTCCCGTTCAAAACTTCTCTCCAATCATTAAACTTTCTCAAAAAATCATTACTACAAAAACGAGTCAAGGAATAAATTTAATATAATACCTAATTCCTCCACACTTGTCTCGAAATCTTATCGCGAAATCTGTTCAATAGAAAAAGAAACCGAACCAAACCGAAAAACACGATACAAACGATCCCAAAGCATGTAACAAACGATCCAAGAAAGAAAAATCCGAGGGATCGAGATCAACCTCGATCCATTCCTCCATTCCGTTCAACGACCACGTCGCGAAACTGGAAGGCCCGGATGCAAGGACACGGATGCTCTGCACGGAGCCGAATCGTTCCTCCCGGCGGCGACTCCGAGGAAAAAGAGGCGGGAAGGAGATGGCGGGAAGAGGAAGCAAAAGAAAAGAAGAAGGGAAAAGAGAAGGGGATGGAAGAAAGGAAAGAGAAAGAGAGATAAAGAGAGAGACGAGGAGGGGGAGGAGGAGGAGCACGAAATAACGGCCGTGGCCGGACCATTTGTCACTCCGCGAACGTCGCCCTCGCGAAGGGTCGCCCGGGATCAGAATGTATTCCAAGGAGACCACGAGCAGCCAGCCTCCAATTTGGTCCGAGACGAACACAGGTAACGGCCTGTACTCCTCGATAGGATCTTCCTTCTAATGTATTCACCCGTTCCTAACCTCTTCTCGCTCGACCAAATCCTCTCCTCTCCACCTCCTCCTCACGTCGCCTTTTCTTTACCGCGCTTCTCTTACCCCTCTCCCCCACGCGTTTCCTTGCCTGCGTGGTAACCACTTTTCCTTTGAGAAAGCTTCACGCTCGATAAAACTGGGTGGCGGCCGAGAATCACGATCCCTCCGGTCAAATGGCCAAAGGGATGGATCTAACCTGATGTCTCCTCGGCCGGGTTCCGGTTTACCAGACCCGCTTCCGGCGGTTGAGGGGGAGGGGGGAAGAGAGAGAGAGTTGAGATTTATCTGGTCGAACACTCTTTTTTCGATATCCTTAGAGAGGGAATCGTGTGAATCGTTGTAGTTTTTTTGGGAAGGGAATGAGGATGAAGAGGACAGGGGGAAGGGGCGTAAATGCAGGTAAAGGGGTGTACTTATTAAGTGCTTGAAAAGTTATTTGAGAGCTACGAATTTATTTATCATCTTTTTTTTTGTCTGTTATTTTTTGACACACAAATGATTCAGAAAGAAAAAAGTTGGGAAAATAATGTTCTATTTGTGAACCAATATGGCTGCCTTAGGAGCGAAGAAGGACTATGAATTATTTACAGTCTCGTTAAATTTATTTATTGCGATGATTTATGAAGAGTTGGACGTATTTGCTATGATATTTCACGGGAAGCAATGGTATAAAATAAATATGGATATCGAGAAAAATAGTATCTTTCTAATGGATAAAGATGCTATACGAAATTGCGGACTTTTTTATCGTTAATAAAATGAAACGAGATACGTTAGATGGTTATTTAAATTATTATATAAAGAAAGTGGTAAAGAAAATGGCCTAACTGGATAGTTAAGATCTCGATTACGTTCCACGAGATGAAATCCAGCAATAGCTTTGCAAAATTTCCCGCGTTCCGGGGATCTTTCGCATTCTCAATAGCGATTCACATATCATAAAACCGCGATACGACGTTCCCTGTAGGTGGTTTTGAATGGCTCGCGGCTTTTCAATTCAAATTTTCCTCGAATCTTTCTGTTTTCCAAAGAAATACCACTTTTCAATGGCAATCATTTCTCAAACGAATTTGCAAATCTAAAAGATCCTTTTATTAAGAAAAATTTGATTCGTTCACGAAAGAAAGAAATTATAATAAAAAAATTATAATAAAGAAAGTAATAGAAATATTTGATAAATATAACTTTCTGTTCTTTTTTTCTGCATTTGCAAGATAATTGTTAATTCGTTAAATTCTTCCTACTTCGATCTCAAATTTAATAACAAATACAGTAAATAAGATTAAAAGTCACATTAATATAATCAACAAAAGAAATTCAATAGAAAGGATCAAGCAAATGATCCTTTAATTGCCTGACTTCTTCATTTTCTTCAAAATTACCACTTTCGAACACAGAATAAAACATCACGTTCAACTTTTCACAACTTTCAACTCCCACAACGGTATTTAGACGCTTTCCAGCTTGTTTTCCCATCGGGACGGAAGGGAAATCCCGAACAAAGAAGGGAAGAATACACTTGCTACAAACACGGTTAATCTCGGTAAGAAACATATTTCAGAGAGAAGACACCTCGAGTCACTTTGATCATCGTGATTACATGGAAAAAAAAAAGAGTGGTCCTCCCCTCCTCCCTCTCCCCTTCCCCAGTTCTTCAAATCTCACGTCCATCTCAGAGATATCCTGCACATCAAAAATGAAGAAGGGGACAGAGGTGAACAAAGAAAATATGGAATGTACAGTTGCATGTGGAAAGTACAGTAATTTCTGTACGTTGAAAAAAAAAA
>NW_006263502.1:788896-791641 GCF_000469605.1 Apis dorsata
CAGTTCTCTCAGTGTATGCAATAATTACTTTTCCGAGTGTGAAATACAATGCGATTAGATACTTGTTTCTTTTTTTCTCTCTCTCTCTCTCTATACAAGATTCGAGGATAATAACAAAAACTGCAAATTTGAAAAATTCACGTTGGATAATCAATTGTATATCGGAATTGAAAATGGTCAAATTCGAAAAATTTCTCGAAAAAGTAAATACCTAAATCCTATTAGAGCGCAAAATTGTACGATATTTCTCTTCCTCCCATCCTCCATCTCTTCATTTAGCGAGCATTTTATATTTAAAATCGGATCTCAACCCTCGTCTCTCTTTCCACTTTCTTCGACGCGAAATCTTAAGAAGGAAGACGGGATCTTGAGAAAGAGAGAGAGAGAGAGCGGGATGGAGAAAAATAAGGCGTGGATGGAGAAGAATCCATTACGTCGGTACGGTCAGAGGCGATCTTTCTGGCGACCAAGGAGGTCCACGGGAGGAAGAAACACTCGGTAGGAATTGAATAAACATGCACGGGGAAAGGCGAACGTCCCAAGTCGAAAATTAATGTCCCTGTAGAAGCGGTCGCGGCGGGGGATCTACGGGCGAAGGGCAGCCCTTTAACTCCGTCGCGACGACCTTTTTCAGGAATCCAGTCTGGTATACACACCACCGCAAGAACGACGTTGGTCTCGAGCCTGCACGAGGCTTCTTCCCTCATTGTCCACGATCAATTTAACATATCCGCGAGATCACAGAATGGCCCCTCCTTTCTCTCTTCCTCTCTGCGTGTACGTGCTAGCGTACGAGAGGAGGATTTCACCGGTTCTTTGAGGAGAAGAGGAGTCTTCGATGGTAATGGGAAAAGGGAGAAGGAGTGGCTCCAACCCCCTCCTCTACCACTCGTCGAAGGACCGATGCCAAGTGAACGAGGGAAATTCGTGTCGTCGAGCTGTGTGTTCCATGAAGTGTGTCATGAAAATTTATGGGATTAAAGGAAACTTGTTCCCTGATCGCTCTTTGTCGTCGATGCGTGGCAGGTGACGCGTCGTGTAAGCGGATGTTCTTTCCGTTTGTTCGCCCTGGCGCGGAGGAAATTGGTTGGCCACGCGTAAAAAGCGTGGTTGCGTTGTGTTTTTCAATTGGTCTCTTTGTGAGAGTTGAAGAATGAATAATTGGAATAATTTCATTAAATGTATAAACTACTTCAATTTCATAACTCATAACTAAATACAAACTTCGATTAAGTATCTATCTTGAATTCAATGAATCGCGGAAATAAAGCAACTTCAAAGCACTTCGAATAATTCAAGTTAAAATATATAGACGGATATGTTCAAACGAGAGCGAAGAAATAAATACGATCTTACATAGATCTTATATAGATCTTTCGTATCGATTGTGCTTCGATCGAATAAAAAAAAGAAAAAGATTCCTACGCCACCGAACTTATTATTAAAATCTCGAAATAATCATCGATCGAGTTTCCACGACGGTTGCTCATAATGTCTCCGCAATACCGTGAAATCTCTCATAAAAATGTTTCCACCCGATGTAATATCCTCTCATTTCGACGCCGGGAATCCGGGATGCTTATCTCGCGATTTCTTGGTCGCTCGTGCGAGAAGCGGCGCGGGAGGTCCCCCCTCCTCCTCCTCCTCCTCTTCCTCTTCGAATCGAATCGACTTCCGGTCCCGTGAACGATATCATCCGTCGACGCGACGAGAATTCGACGAGAGGCCGGCCCTCGTTGCACACGCGGGGTGTACACGTGCGCGCACGTGTATCGCTTTAAAAAACGGCCCCACCGTCCCCTTTTTCTTTTCCCACCCGCCTTTCCAGCCCATCGAGGAATCGATATTCCGAACCACCCGGATTTTCCTTTTTTTTTGGACGTCGGCCCACCGCTTTGGAACCGCGTTTATCGTCCTCCGTTTCTTCCGTTCCGATTCAGATCGCGGCTGACCGACGACACGCCGCAGAAAATTGAGAATGGAATTTGATTTCGAGGTGAGATGCGCTTGCACGGAATGACAAAGATGCCCGGGAAGGAAATGGATCAAGATGGTTCCTCCTCACCTCTCGACGTGACGGTGAGAGATTGAGATTTCGGTTGTTTCTTATTGCTAATATAATTTTTTTCTATTCTATGTTTCAGCACTTGCTTTTTCTTTTGCGTAAAAGTAAGAATGGTGGAAAATGTTCGCGTAGGGAAAATTAAAATTGTTAAATGTGTTTGATATGTGTGCATAAGGGTCTTTTAGAATTCGGAAAAATTAAATGGTTATAATATAAAATATTTCTGTGTTAATTATATAAATCAAAATTAAAATCTTGGATTTTCTATCATTGAATTATTTTATATAATTCTATAAATTAAAAGTAACTTATATTATCTTAAACATTATTATTACACTTTATTCTTCTCTTTATTTCAATTATATCGTGAAGAATATTAATAATAACGTGATAGTATATACAACGTTTGTTAAATACGATATATTAATTTAAACGACTCTACATAAAATCTATCATAAAATACCAAATGGGAACCAGTTTCGTCATAGAAATTTCGTCATACATTATACATGATTAAATCCCTTCAATTCAGAATCCCAATAAAACATATTTTCGATCCAAAAACGACGAGAATTACTTCCAGCGAGAAGTAGCTATGAGAGAGGGAATATCTCCAATCCAAAATAAAAAAAAAAAAAAAGAAAAAAAATACAAGGGATGAGAAAAATGCTACGCCGGAG
>NW_006263502.1:791790-792942 GCF_000469605.1 Apis dorsata
GGATACTCATTTCCGACAAATAGCGTGGAAAGAAGCGCGGATCGTTTGGAATTTTTCCGTTTTATCCATCCCCTCCTGCGTGCGTGATACGCGTCGAATCTTATTTCGGTAGAATTTCGAGAAACCTTTTTTTTTCACCCCTCCGACAAAAGGCCAATTCGAAAATTAAATTCCACTTTCAGACGAAATTTTTCAAATTCGTGGATGGAACTCTTTTATCGAGAAACCTGCGATATCGAGATCCACAAGAATTGCGTCTCGACCAGAAAAATTTCCAATTAAAGGACTAGTTAATGATGTTTTCAGCATGTAACATAACATTTTAAAATATATGTGATTATGAACACTATATGTGTGATGATGAATTTATTTTATTCAAAGCTTTACAAGGCCTTAAAATGATTGTAAATGTTTAAAGTTTGATTTATATATGATCGACTTCACTTTTTATTAATAATTTTCAAATTTAGAAACCAAATCTTCTATTTTACCTTTATCCTTCCATATCCTACCATCATTTTCAATCACACACATATAGTATTCATATCTACAATTTACCATCCACTTTCTATCAAACCTATCACTCCCGTTTTCTCATTTCATATTCTTAAGTGTATCACGAGACCAGTAACGAATGTCGAAGAGTAAGTGCTATGGACGAGTGCAGTGTCATAACGACGCATTGCCTCGCCTCGACGGATATAAATCTGCCGAAATTAATTAGGGTAGGTAAGCCGCAATTTAGCGTGCCTCCAAGACAAAGTTGTCCCTCCCTCTCTCTTTCTCGTAACGCCATCTTATCCTCCCATCTTATCCTCTCTTTCTCTCTCTCTCTCTCTCTCTCTTCTCTTTCCCCTTCTCCCTGCTGACTCCACCGGTATAATATCCCTTATTAGAACACGGCTGGCAGAAACTGCGGAACGTGGATATCGGTGGAAAGGAACACGAGAAACGATGGTTCGGGGTTGACGGCGGTTTACTTGGCAAGTCAAACATCCTACAGCCTGCAATATCCTGGCCGGCCATGCTTGTAAGATACCGTCAAGGCCGAATTGAACGAGCAGCGATCTCCCCTTCGCGCCACCCCTTCTCAAACTGCGGCCTCGTGGGGAGCCGATGCGGGGCGGGTTTGGATGGGATCGGGAGGGGGTG
>NW_006263502.1:793104-795616 GCF_000469605.1 Apis dorsata
CTCGATGTCTCGCCACATCAAATGGACTGGCCGGCTCTCGGCTATGCAAAGTATGTGCACGTCGGTGAAACCGTGCGCGAAGTTTGCGCGAAGGTATGGATAGGGAATCGACGCACACAGTTGGATGACGGTGATTAGAACCAGGTGACGTGATCGTTGTTTGGGAATAATAATAATTGATCGATCGGGAGAGGGGTTTAGAGTTTAGAGTCTCGAAAGTGGAAGATCGATCGTGTTCGAAAGGGGAAAGTAAAGGATTAGGATTAGGGGAAGGAGTTCGAGCCGATGAGTTTTTGATGGAACGAGGTGAATTCATGATGATGCTTTTCTTATCTTTTTTTTTTTTTTCTTCCTTTTGGCCGAAATTTTGTGCGTAAATATTTTAAATTTCATTGCGAATATTAGTTGGAAGGGATGAAATTGAGAGAGAGGGATTTTTAGGGAAGTAATGATTGTGAATAATATTTTATCGAAGGGGATAAGGAATTATTTCTTTAACTTTTTTTTTTACAATAATGGATTCAGTTTTTTTCTATTTAAACATTATTCATTATTTATTAATTAAATGATCGAATTGAATTATATTTAGGAAATTGGGTCAGTTGGATTAAATCGTTATTTCATATATAAGATAAATAAGATTTTTAGATAAATTAATATTTCTCTTCAATCGAATATAATCATTTCGACTCGGAATCGTATTTGTCCAAAGCGTTTATTTAATAAAATTTCGAACAAACAATAATATCCTAATAAATGTATATTTCCAAACAACAATCTAAAATAATTATATAAAAAGAAGAGAATAAAAAAAGAAATATTATATCCCTCGACCTATCATTCCAAATTACTTATTTCGATTACTCAAAAGAATCTCTTCTTCCAATTCCCCTTTAATCAAATACAAAATTCCAATCCAATCAAGAAATCGGCTCAATTTCCAAACAACCCCAATCACCCTACCACGATCCTTCGCATCCACTCCACTCCCGAACTTAATTCAACGATCATCCAACGTCAAACGAAATTCCACCACCGCCCCCTCTCCCCCTCGAAACACCTCGAGGATCATCCTCGACCCTCGATCTCGTAATACCATCGTCCGTCTCGACCTCGTGCAAAGGGAACAAACAAATTCTATAGACGCGGAGAAAAGGTGTGGAGAGACAAGAATAGGGCCAACGATCTGATCCGCGAGACGTTTTATTCGTCGACAGAGAAACAGAGAGAGAGAGAGAGAGAGAGAAAGAGAAAGAGAGAAACAGAGTTGAAAGAGGACGGAAGAGGAACGATCGAAGAGCTGTCTCGAACACGTTCGCGCGAAGTCAGTCGATCGAAGAGACGTCTGCCAAGATTTTCCTGGTAGAAGAGTTTCTAGCCGGGCATCGAAAGCGGATTGTGACGCGATGTATCGAGGCGTGCTCGGTGTATAATATTCCTCCAGGAAACCCCCTCGCTCCCCCTGTTCCGCCACGTCCAAGGAGGAAGGCACGTGTTTTCACAGCAAACATCGCGAAGAAGCGTCTCCGTGTAACAGCCTAGGGACGAGCAACGCGGGGGTGCCCGTTTCGAACCTCCTCTCCTTTTTCTACCCCTCTATCCCTCTCTCCCTCCCTCTCTTTCTCTCTCTCTGTTCTGTGCCTTTCGATCGTCGTCGTATCCCGTTTGTTCTTCCCGCTTCCGGACGATTGCTCGCGCGGAAACAGAAAAAGCAAACGGAACGGAAGGGTGGGTTTGTTTCGGGGAGGGGGTTGAGACGGAGGTTGGTTGAATTTTATTTGACGCGTGGAAGATTTTTAAGCTGTGCTTGGGGAAAGAGGCTATATAATGGGCGGCAAAAAGGGTAGTTTTGCAAGTTCTTTTTATTTTCTTTTTTTTTATCTCTTTCAAGCTCGACGATTACGGATGTAATTTATTATGTGATTATATAATTCGACGCGCGATTTTCGATTCATTTATCTCAAGATATTTATTATACAATTTCAATTGATAATTTGTCAATTTACAACGAGATCAATGCTAACCACATTGGATTCTAATTACAATTATTTCTCGTGAAACATTGATAATTATTATCAAGAAACTACATTTACAATTGAAATACTTAAAAAAATATACGCGCGCATATAAAAAACTACGAAAACGAGGGAAAACGAAGAGGATGAGTTGATGAGCATTTTATTCGTCAACGTTTCCATCATCTCGCCCCGTTCCATCCGACAAAAATATCACATCGCTTCAAAGAGCAAAGAAACTCGTACTCGAAAGCACGAAACGGGCAAAGACCAAAGGAGAGAGAGGGAGAGAGAGGATTGATAACCAAAGATATTTTCCAGACGAAACGCGTTCAGGAACGCGTGTCCGCGCGACCGAGCAGGCACCGAGTACACCCCAGGTTTAATTCGATCCGCGTTAATTGACGGCTTCTAACGAACGCTACCCCCCTTCCTTGGCCTCTTCGTCACTTTCACCCCCCTCCTCCCCCTCCCTCCCCACAGGCCGTTCGCAGCCG
>NW_006263502.1:796363-800697 GCF_000469605.1 Apis dorsata
GGGGGATGTGGGATGGAACGATAATTAAAGGAAGAGAAAACGACGCGAGGCGTTCCTCTTCCTCTCGCGTGGAGGGAGAGGGGGACGAGTTGTTCCACGGGTCGACGGGTCTTTTAACGGCTCTTCCGGGAAGGGAGAGACGAACGAACCTGTAGTCTCCTTGCTTCTTGGCTGCTTTCGTCGCGTGTTTCCTTTGACGGATCGATCGGTGCGATGGAGGGTGGAAAGGGGAGAGGAGAAAGGTTGGAGGATGATGTATGAGTTGGTTGTTGGAAGCTGTTCTTGAATGCAGAAGAATGGAGATCGGGAGGATGGAGATTTTGTGTTGGGGGAAGGGGGAGAGGGAGGTGTGTGTGGGAGAGAGAGGATCGTTTACGTTGGCAAGTTTTATAGGGGGAGAATTTTTTTGTGCCGTTTGTAGTGGAAGTGAAGCTAGATTATCGGATTATTTCATTTGTGTGAATATATTTAATTGATTTACCGAGGTTTCATTAAATTACATTATGATTATTTCATCGTGATCTTCGTCCACGTGGAAATGAACACGTAATATTCAATGTCCTGTTCTGCTTTTTTCATTTAAACACGGAGAAGAGGGAGAGAATGTAGCGAAATACTTATTATTGTATTGATGCAATTTTTTCAATAATTTCTTTTTCTTTTTTTTTTCATTAAATACAGATTTGTATGGTTGATAAGCAAGTTAACGTTTAAGGATACTTTTTAGAATTTATTATGTTAATATCGGAGAATAATATCATTCTTTGTAATTGGTGAAATTGGATTGTGAATATTGTGTATAATTTGCATGCATATCGATTCCTCCTATAATAAGAAAATAATTACTACCGAAATTGAACTTGGTTATTTTCCTTTCAACACGATTTTTCACAAAGTCTTCCTTCAAAGATAAACTCATTCACCCCTCGTTCGGCAACCTCTTCGTTCTTCAACCGCCTTCAAATTAACCTTAATCTAGTTACATAACAAATATTCGACTCTTCCACTCCGTGGTTAATCGATTATACATTCTTGGTCGTCTTTTTTCCATTTCTTAATGTCTTTTTGATACAATTTTCGTGAAATGAATTCCCCTTGGAGAGTAAGTCCTGGAACACTGCCCAGGCAATATCCTCCTTGTTCTCAGACCACTTTTATCAGGATTAAATTGATTCTACGCTAATAACGTAACAAGCATCTTATCCCTTTCAATATCTTTCCCCATTTTATCACGAATATAAAGATAATCTTTGATTCCCCGTTTTTCTATTAATTTTCAATCCCAAAAAAAATCATCGTTATCTTCTTCCAATTACGCACACCACCGAATTCATACTCTCTCCAAATCCACCAAAAGCCACTAAGCCAATTCGAATGAAACAAAAAAAAAAAAAAAAAAAAAATACAATTTCAATACAACTATATTTCTCAGCCCCATTTTTAAACGAATTTTAAAACAAAACACGATCACGAATCTTCTCCAATTAAACGCAACGACAAAAGGAGATCCATCGTGAATCAGAATCAGAAGGGCTAATTTCACATCGGCTAAATCACACAACTATTCCACCCTCGACGCATGTTATCTCCGTATACGGTGGTGGGATCCACCCACGCGCGGCCATGTTCCAACACGCACAACTAGCCTCTCTTGCACAACTCGTTCGAAACCCGATACGCCTTTTTCTTCGAACGTGAACCTCCTCGCGCGGAGGACACTGATTGCAATAAATTGGCATGCGTTCGTTCGCGTGTCGCGGCGAAACCACCCTCTCCATCTTCCAACCCCCTCCCTCCGATAGCGCGCCTTCTGCGGGGGATTCAATTTGGCGAAATTATCCTTTTCTTGTTCGCCAAGTAATTTCATAGGAAACGACGGATCGATAATTGCCGCGGCGGGCCACCAGGTTTTAGGTAAATGCAACGTTGATTGCGGTAAGTTCATTAACCCCTAGCCGCGACGAGGGGTGCGTAGAAAATTGCTACTCGCTCGACCCTGCTTCTTCCACCATGCGAAAGGGTGGTAGATTCGTCGGGTTATACAGATATGTCATGGCCCCGTTTCATGGACCATCGATTTTCCGAAATTTCTTTGCGGGATATATTTAAAATTGTAGAGATGGAATCAATATAAAAGTTGTAAATTGATTTATTTGTCGAGTTGTGAACAATTAAAGTTGTGCTTGATGAAGAGAGATAAAGATGAATTATATATTACAAGTTGTAATTTAATTTGATGTAATATCACGGTACCTAGATTAATATGGGAACAGAGGAAGTACGCAGCGAGCCATGATTATTATGAAAATACATTGAAATTTAAGTTTGAAACACGTTACGCTATAGGTGCCCATTAAGACTTGGAAATTCATAAAAAAGAATCTTTTAGAAAATTATACATTATGCATCATTTCCTGTATTTACCTCGTTTGAGGAAAGAGAAAAGATACACTCACGTAATATTTTCTATTCTTCCAATAAAAGACTACTACTACTTACTTACTTACTTCTACCATATCATCCATATCTTCGATATTTTACTCGAATAAAAAAGAGGCTAACTTCCATGCTAATAATTACGCAAATTTCATTCATAATTTGTATTCGAAAAAAAAAAAGAAAAGAAAGAAGGAGAACCAAGAAGAGAACCCTCTGTTATTATTCTTATTGTCGAATGTGAAACACGAGGAACGGAGAACACCTTCCTCCGCGAAACAACTAACATTACAGCCTCGTTATCTACGATATACCCGTTCATGCTGCCATCGAGGTCCATTATTAGAGTTATAAAGGGCAGGAACCATGCTCGTTGCTTATAAAAGTCCAGTTTGCTCGAAGAACGGTGTATCGAAAAAGGGCTTGGCCGGGTTACAATTTCCATCCGCTAATGGCGTCGTAACAAGATCAAACAGGGCTTTAAGAGGGAAGGGGCAACGCAGCGCCGCTAAGCGACCGTCGCAAGAGACACACGCACGCACACAGGTTAAAAAACAAGTCCCGTGCAAACACGTGGGCCGGCGTGAACTAAAACAATGTAACGCAAACAGATTAGCCGACGATGAATTCCGTAACGGCGTTCGGTAGTATTTATACAAAGTAGTCCGTGTCTTGGCTGTTTGACGAGCAGGGCCAGCCAGCCTGTTTAAACGAGCAGACGGCCGTGTATTTACTTTACTCTTCGCCTTGTCACTGGCCATTTCTCTTCGCGAGCAATTACACCGGCCGAACTCGCTGTTTCGCCGTTTAACATATTTGTTAATGTCACGGTAACCAGGAGCGACGGCCCGTCCTGGAAACTTTCGATCGACCGCCCTATCGCTTCAACCCATTTTTCCCTCCTCTCGCTCTCGTTCGTCCTTTCCCTTTCTTTTTCGAGGTTAGGAAGTTCCGATGTGGAAAGTAATGCTTTTCTCGCGACTATATATACGTATCAAGTAATACGTAAAGGTTAGGTTAGGTTTTCTCAAATCGATACAACTTTTTCTACATCGAATTTTATTCGAACCAAATTTATATTATATCTCAAGCTAGAATTAATATAAACGTGTTGAATCGTGTGAATGAATATAGATTTATAGATTTACAATATTAAATGTGGTACGATATATTTAATTTCTATTTAAAATAATAATAATATGAAACATTTTTAATTTTGTACGATGTCATATGTAGTACGCTTGTATTAATTAATACGACGTGCTTATAGTATTGTTATCAGAAATTGATAAGCAAATAACGTTTGGAAATAACACCAATTTCTCTGATCATATAAACAAACAAAATTTCTCTTCCTCAACCTCGATCCTCTCGCGTCGACTCTCGCGTGATACGAGAAAGAGAGAGGTCCTCCGTCGCGAGACAAAGCTTTTCTCGTTTGGGACCAAGATCGTCGTGTCGCGCTTTATCACCGCATCGAGGGGGGACTTGTTGAATCTTGGAAAGAGTCCACAGGCAACAGAAGCACAACCGTGAAAGGAGGGGCCATAAATCGCGTGGTTTGATAACTTTGATACACCGTCCGTTGTATCCGCCGTATTTTTGGGGCGAGCATCGGTGTGCTCGGTCGCGTGAACACCGTGGAGAAAACACGGATCTAATCGCATTATGATCTGGTACACGGTCCTCGCCACTTCCGAATGCGTGTTCTCGCGTTAAATCGTTAAGCGGCTTACACAACGGTCCCATCCCTGCCTCGCCTTGAGGGAGAGTTTCTTTGTTCTCAATCGTGGACGAGATATATAATTACGTTTCCACCTAAATTGATGGAAATTGTTAGGATTCGATATATGAAGAAAAAGAAAAAAAAAAAAAAAAAGAAAATACTTCAATTTGGG
>NW_006263502.1:800850-801859 GCF_000469605.1 Apis dorsata
AAATGGCGTAAAAAATGGAATGTTCAAAAATTGTCAGAATTTGCTTTGACGGTGTTTTAATAGCGATACGGAAGAGCGGTGTGTAAATTGATTTAGAGAAATTGTTCTGTTATGTGGAAAACGGTGTTAGAATTGTTGGAAATTGTTACACGTATTCTGACACTATTTTAATAGCGATGCGGAGAAATCGTGTGTAAATTGATTTTGGGGAAAAAACAATATTTGATTTGGGTTTTGGCCGGACGAGAGAAACTGAAAATTCACGTAGCGTTGGAATGTTCAAATTGTCGGTATTGTTTTGTTACTAGTTTTAATAGTTTCATGAAATAATCCCGTTGACTTGGAAAAAATTGTTATTCTAGTTAATAATATTATCTGCAAAAGAGATTAATTCGACTTATCTTTTATTTGGTAAAAGAATAGATAAAGAATAAAAAAGAAATATAAAGCAAAAAGGAAAAAGAATATAAGAAGAAATGAAAGTAAGGAAAGAATTATACGAAAATATTTTTTTACGAAATAATGTTTTTATAAAATATTTCTTTATGAAGTCCATTACATTATATTCTTCTTTCTACTTTTTCTCTATTTAAACATACACACACACATATTTTACATTTTTATATTACCTCGAACAACATATTTTCATCACCTAGATGCCACATTTTTATACAAAATTTATTTCTCCATCATTTTATACTATATACATAACTATATTTTGCACAAGTTATAAAAATCCGTTTTTTTTTTTTCAAAATTCTTTCCATCTTTAGATTCACATCTCGTATCTCCAAGTCAGTATCTATTAAAGCGTGTCGTAAAAGTATATAACTGAATAACGTTCTTCTATCTTATGTACGTAAATATCGTTTATTATAAAATTATCACGCCTACTTACACTCCATAAGACCTTAACAACCATCCGACCGATCTATTCGAGAGGAAATTTTTCAAGATAAAAATTACTGGTTCTAACCAGTGACATCAAAAGGGAAAAAAAAAAAAAAAA
>NW_006263502.1:802096-803467 GCF_000469605.1 Apis dorsata
ACTTACCAAAGTCTAGTAAACTTAAGACATCATTCCTTTTATTTGAACAGCGTCCAAACCTGAATCACGTGGGGACGTAATCATGCGAAAAGATAACGTCGAGTGTCGTGGGGCCATTTTCCATAAATGATCGTCGCCGTTACGCATAAAATCGGCGTATCGACACGGCCGGCCCAAGTAACGTGTTACTCGCAATTAACCGTACGTTAGTTCCGGCTAATAAACTCGGCTCGATTCGACATATTTTCACGCTCGATAAATACTTCTACACTTAACGAGAATTATTCATCCGGGGCCACCTATATGTTTCGCCATTTCGAGATACGCAAGAATAATGAATAAGAATTTTGATAAATCATGCGTGAGATATTGGATATTGGTGAAATTTCAATTCGAGGAAGGAATTTTATCTCTAAAACGGAGAATTTGACGAAGAAATTTGGAAATTTAGAATTTTAAATTAATTATCAACGAGTGTGATGTTGAGGAAGTTTTGACAATTTGATGATCTCTAAAGATTTTTCATGATATTATATGAGAGATGAGATAAATTCGTAGGATCTAAAAATCTTTCAAAGATCGAGTAAGATAAAAAAAAAAAATTGAGGATAATTGGCACATGAAAAACTTTCGAGCCATAAAGAAAGAGTTCTATAAAAGACTTATGAAACTTGGCAAAGAAGCTCTGAAAGATTCTTAATAATAAAATTTCAAAATCTCTAAAGACATCAAAAACTTGATGTACCTTTAAAATATCTCTTCTATTCCAATTTTCACTTTTTATTTCTTCAATATTCGCAACAAACGTTTGATAAGAAGATCAAATTGGCCACTCAACTCTATCAAATTCTACCTTCACTTTCATTTCACACTTCAAAACCACTTCAAGTATCAACAATTCTCTCATTCCTGATAAAAAGATCAAAGATCGCTCTGAACAGCATTAACAATCCAATTTTCTCGTACCATTATTATCTCCTGTCCATCTCACCCCTATTGTTCCATGCAAGCGTTCGATAATTCACGCTCGATATCAAAAACGGCAAAGGAATCAATGGGGGATTCGACTCGGTTTTTAATGCGCCTTTAATTTGTCGTAATCCGTTTGAAGTGATTACAAACCTCGTGGCGCTCCACTCCATTTTTCACGTGCAATCACTTCACCCTCTCCCCTCGGATGAGGGGAAATTTCACCAAAAGGCACCTTCGCCAACGTTTATTCCACATCCGCGCGCATCCCTCTGGCTTACGAGCGGATAAATGCTGTCATTCAACCGGCTCTTCAACGTAATTCACCGAGGCCACGATCCACAGACCGTCTTTCTCCATCTCCCCATCTCTCTCTCTCTCTCTCTCTCTCTCTCTCTCTCT
>NW_006263502.1:803740-806221 GCF_000469605.1 Apis dorsata
CATTCGCGCTTGTCCCGTTTGCGGGCGAGGGGGAGGTACGAGAGGAGGAAATTTACGCGGCGTAACGAGAGTCGTTACGCGCTTTGTTTTCAGATATTATCGCTATCCAAAGGGTTTTTATCGCGATCCTCGCGGCCGTTTAAACGCCGGTGCTGCAATTGTGCTTTCTTTTCTGGCGAAATGGAATTCGCCCCCTATTCAGGGTGAACAATCGTCGGATCTTCGGGAGATCGGGAGATACAAGGGGTCGGTGAGAATGAGGGTTTCGAGTATAGGGTATTTCTCTTGATCGATTTTAAAAGTTGGAAATATTAATCAGGGAAGATCGAAAATTGTTGGAAAAATGAATTCGAAGGATTATTATTAATAATTTTTCTTTTTTATTGAAAATTGAAGGGAAGGATATTTTTCTAAAAATTGTAAGTTCTTTAAATTTTTTTAATCTCTCAATATTGATAATAATAATTGTTTTTTTTTTTTCCATTTTTCTCGAATGCATTAAAAGTACGATACGAAGATACAATTTGAACGGAGATAATTCGCATTACGCCGCATTGAGAGTGCAGAGTCTCAAAGAAAAGATCCATCTTGGCACACCCAATTAACGCTTGCTCTCGCACTCCCATTCTCTTAAATCATGCCACGATCTTCCAGCGCCATAATTCACGTAACCGTAAAAGAGAGTGGACGATTTAAGGCCCAGTGCTTCATGCGACGGAAACGTGAGACACAACAATGTTCGCGGAGACAGGCGATTACAATCGCCCTTAGCGACGAAATCGTTAAGAAGTTAATTAGACAACGAGGGTTAACCAGCCCGTGGGACTAATTCGAAACGTCGTTGATCAACCAAGACAGACATTTATCATAAAAATGTTTGATACGAGTATGACCAATGATCTAAACTTAGCAGCTTGGCTCGGTAACCGTTAATAACTCATCAGACGTCGTTTACAGGACGTTGAAACGTTTCAACGATTGATTTAACGGTTCATTACCGGAGCACAACGATCTGACAACCCCCTGGAATCGTCTCGAGGCTCGAGCTCTTTCACCGGTTGAAAAACTTCCCTTAAATCGAATGATTCGGGAAATTGGTGTAATTGATCCCGATCCAATGGCTCGTGATTTGGCTCGAATTCGAGGAGGGAAACCAATCGAGAGTTTTAAAAAGCGAGTAACCTCCTCTCCTCCTCCTCCTCCCGTAATTAACGTAATTAAAAACTTCCCCCCTCTTCGTCTCTTGATCGCGAGGAAAACTCCTCCTCGATTTTCTCGAATTTTCTCGTGGTCGATCGACGATTTGAAAACTGCGAGGAGTCAGGGAAGGATTATTAAGGATTCATAAGATGGAAAAAGGGTTCTGGTCGCGATGTTACCGCGTGAAATTCATGGAACATCGATGGAAAGGCGCGATCTCTCTCTCTCTCTCTCCACTCTTTTTCTCTCTCTTTCTGCAGGGGGTGGATGGAACTACGCGATGGAATAACTCGATGGATATTTAATGGCCGCATTCTTCGTTCTGTGAATTAATGATCGTGTTTGAGCCGGGGATACGAGGTTTTGCTCCCTCAATGGAGACGGGAAAACTCGAAAATGCGAGTTTGGAAATTATGTAAACAGCTGGTGGTAAATACGAGGGATCAATTTTGCAAAAATTCGGGGAGAGGAGTTTGGTTTAGGGTAGGGTAGGGCTTTAGAGATGGATTCATCGACGGGATCCACGAACGGAACAATGACTTCTTTTGTTGAAATGTAATGGAGGCAATAAGTCAGTTTTATCTTCTTCCTTTTTTATTTCTATTATCTCCGAGTATAATGTGAGACTTTACTTGCTTACTTTTACGTAATAAAAGTATCGTAATTGTAAGAAGTATATTAACAAGATAAGTTTTAAATTGTAATCTTTTCTGTCAAATATTGAATATAATATATATAATAAATAATAACAACAATACTTACTTATTAAATACATTATCATACTACGATATTATTTCATAATATCATCAAATAATTTCCAGAAAAGGAACTTCAACCTAGAATTTATCTCAAGAAGAAAAAACAAGATAGAGAGGCAAAGGAGGCGAATTCCGGAATCAACCGGAATTAAACTCGCGAAAACCTCAAATATATCCGTGCCCTATTTACGTCAGATATACATCTCTCTATACACACACACATTTTCGAGATACCTTGAAATAAAAATTTCTGTACCGTGAAAAAAAGGGGGAAAGGCAAAAGAAAAGGAAAAAAAAGAAAAGAGAAGAAAAGAAAAGACAAAAAGAGAGAGAGAGAGAGAAATAACAGAAATTCGTCCCAGTTTTCGGCAAATCGTAGCCTGGATACTAATTCCAACTGCACCGTATCGCGGCAATATTCGAGCTTAATTGCGAACCACCGGGATCCCTCCTCGCCCTCTTCCCTCCTCCTCCCCCTCCTGCTACTCCTCCCGCCCTCCCCGCGCCAGGGGAAGTCATTGTT
>NW_006263502.1:806515-813589 GCF_000469605.1 Apis dorsata
ATGCATTGGATCCGGGCTGGCGGCTGTTTGCCCGGCTAGATTTTTAATTACGCCGACGACAGTGGTTTTACGATCGAGCCGGGGAGACACAAAACCCCATCGGGTATTCTCAACGGACGACAATTCACCCGGTTACCGGATCGTCTCGCGTCTAATAAAAGTCGAACGCGCCGGTTTCCTCGATCGCGGATCCACGTATCCGCGTTTGTCCCGCGTCACGCCATTGGGAAAATTTATTTTTTTGCCCTCCCCTCTCCTCCTCCTCGTGGAGAATTCGTTTTATTCTTGGAACAGTTTCTGTTCAATTGCGGCCGATTGAAAGATTGGCCTGGGAACGAGGGATCGATGCTCTCGTATCCGCGGGATATTGTTTATTGGATTGTTTATCGGTTTCGAAATTCAATTCTCGTAATCCCTCTCGATAATAATTTTTTAATTTCTGATTTTAGGAAGGTTGATTAAATTTTTGGAAAATTTTTTTCGATCGATTTGATTCAATAATTAAGTTAATTCGTTTTCACGACGCTTCCTTTGATCGTCCTCGGGAAGACGTCACTCGCATCGATCGTTTAAAAATAAACGTCTCCGCGAAGAGGAGCGAAAACAACAGGAAGCAATAAAAGCGTAAGACGAACCAAGAACTGTCTGTATGGTATCTGTATGGTTGCGAGGGGGATCCATGGCGTGTCGCGAATCGTCGATGGCCCTCGTTGACGCCTGTAAAAATCATCCGCCCGATTATCGTCTCGAAGAGAAGAACTGAATGAACCTGCGGGCGCAGTGAATTCGACCGCGTGGGCGGTTGTATAAATATCTCCCTCCTTATGGTTCATCCGTGAGTCGTCGGATCCTCTCTCGAGGAAGGCACGCGTGTAAAGAGGCAAAAGGCAAAAAAGAGAGACGTGCCAGCGAGTGGTCTGAGGGGGGAGAGAGAGGGAGAGAGAGATAGGAAGAGGAAGAAAAAAATAATCTCGAAAGAAGACACATGTGGAATGGACACAGGATGTTGAGACACCGTGGCCACAGAGACGAATTAACGGAGCCGACCTCCTCTCAAAACGGAGGGACAATTATCCGGGGAATTTTATTTGGCTGCCAAGATTCCTCCCATCGTCAAAATATTTCCAGTCTCTCCTCGATGATCGACCTCCTCTTCTTTCTGCTTTTTATTCGTCTCATCTTTCTCTTTTCTTCTCTTGCCTCTCGTGGCTCGAAGCCAATATTCTGCTTCCCATTCTCCGTCTTTCAAGTTTTCGTATTGGTTTCTTCCGCTTTTTTTTCTTCTTTTTCTTTTTTTTTCCTCCCCCTTTTTTTTTGTTGCTCGTCGCCTCTTCTTCGATGATTATACTTGGCCGAAGGGGAAACGTATCGTACGACTGACAACTACATTTTTCGACACGCGCGTCTTTTGTGGCGAATAATGGGGGAGTGAGTTTTTCTTGAAAAATCGTGGGGAGACTCGAGATGATGGGGATATTCCACGAGGGTGTTGCTCGTGTTAATAATTGGTTGTTAGTTGTTTCTCGGTCGAAGGGATCTCAGAGAAGGGAGAGATTGATGAGATTCTTCCGTTTTACATGATACATTCTTGTAAGGATGTTAGAAGTGAATTTTTAAATAAATTGTCTTTTTCTTCTTTTCTAGTGATAGAAATCAAAGGTAAAAATTGGCATTTATATACGTTGATCGATTCCTTATTTTGCGTAAGATTGTTACAATTTTAAAATTGAAAAGTTCGAACGTAAATGATCGTACTTTACGTTATTTGGAACGATCACTATTACTGACAATTGGTCTTTTTTTTTTTTCAAAGATTTTACAAAGATTTGAAATTCAAAGTGGACGATTCTCCAATTATTTTTGAATTTCTTCCATTGTATTTTATCAAGGCTTTCAGAGATATTAAAATGAAATTTTCGTTTCGTTTCGTTTCTTATTTAGGTACTTTCATTTCCCAGATAATTTCCGTTTTCCGCGGTCGTTTGCCGCGTAACGAAATTCAAAACGTCCCATTTCGATGCGTGGAAACTTCCGTAATCCTTCTTCAAGTAGCAACAACCTGGAACAAAATTCATTTGAAATTCATACGAAGTTACCTCCTCGATATTAAAATTGTCCTGTACCAACCTCCGCGCGGATGTAGTCTTATTTTACTTCGAACTTCTTTCCAGCCTATGCGCCACCCTTCGTGTTCGAAAATTACGATCCCGCGATTGGATGCACGCCTCGAAATACCCGCGAAAATATTTTCCAAAGAACTTATCAAAGTGGAGTATTCAAATATGACTAACATTTTATTCTATTATTTCGTATCGTATTAAAATTTCAAAAAGAAGAATCTCCATTTTTCAGAATCACGCGTGTAAAATTCAAAAATAAAACCTTTCAATCCCAGACTGATTGAAAATTTGTGAACATCGAACTCTTTCCAGAATTATTAAATTCAAATATCGTCCAATCAATCGATCGAAACGACGATTCGTACAAATTTTTAAAAAATAGTTGTCAGATTCGTCTAAGCTGCGTAATCGAATCGAGATCCTCTCGGAGGCGCATCCTTCGACGCGGCAGATACACTTTCCTGTCGCATTAGCGGCTCGATACAATGGGATGGCAGGTATAATCAGGTGAAGGAGCAACAATGAGCATTAAATCATTAAGCCTGCCGGACACGCATCCACGACAATAGAAATTCTCGAGCATTGGGGGTTCGGCTATTATTCAGCCACGTGCCTCTGTCTTTGTTTGTCCAATGTTTGTAGATAGGGCGACCTTTGTCAACGGCCTTGTCACACTGGATCCACGTTTGACCACTAATGCTGTATTCGGCTAATACTTGGATAGATATTATTTGGAAACAAACTCTTGACACTAACGAGACGAAAATTACGAGTTCTTTCATATAAGGATAAATTCAAATAAATAATCTTAGACAATCGTCGTATATGACACGAATGTTTTTTGTCGCACTGTGATTCATCTATGTTTCGCTCAACGCAAAACAAATTAATCCTGTTATTGAGGAGGACTGAGCGTGGAAATGTTATACTTGTATCGAAATAAATAAATAAGAAGAAGTCTAGAGTAATATATATTGGAAAATAGAAGAATATTTTATTATATCTTTTCAAAAATTACGTTACGTAATTTAAAGAAGGAAGAAATATAATCATACGAAATATATAAAAATATACGTATAATATAAATGAAGATTATATATTCCTGAAATTATATTTCAAAAAATACATCACATTTAACTTCAAAAATCTTTCCTGATTGATATGAAACAGAATACTGCATATTAAATTGAATACCTTCAAGTTAATCCAACGAAAGTATAGAAAGTTGATCCGGTGGCCATCGATAATGGATAAAATAGAAAAATTTAAAGATGATTTAAAACGCATCTTTTGTAAATGAACAGCAGCAGTCAATGCCGGTATAATAATAATAACGAGAATGAGGATGACCTTTCGCATCGGCTTCTCTTCGACTCGGCGACATCGGATCCCTCGTCATTAACTCGACTACGTGACGCCCACTTGGGAGACGCGGGCCCACGCGTTTTCCCTTTTCTTCGAAAGGATCGAAGACTGAATGCCACTCTGTTGCATCGGTAAGCGCAATTACCGAACAACGGCTGACGATGCCACCGGACGTGAAATTAAATCCATTGTGATTGAACGGTGCACGCGGCCATTTGCATCTATCGCTGACAGAAAGCGACAGATACGAGGGCGGTAGTGATTTGTGTGCGTTATTGATGGTAAATGTACGAAATTGATCGATTCGTAATAACGATGAAAATAAGGGATTGTGAAAATGTGTGATAATAACAAGTAAGTATAATAATACGTTGTGCAATAACGATTTCTTTTTGAATCTTGTTTTCGAATACATTGAATCGTAGAAGTGTAGATTTTCAAGAATTTTGAATTTTTGGTTTTCGAGTAATCGAAGAATAGATGAGATTTTTATCACAAATTCATCGATTTATTCGATGTGTTATTGAGATTCAAATATATCCTTCATTCTCCAATGGTGAAATAAAGTTGTTAAGAGATTTATATCTACTTATGGGTTTTGTATCGAACCCCATAGTAGAGGAATAAATTTTTCTCCTCTCGAAACCTGTCATCCCATTAACACTCCTATCTCGACTCGAAAATCTCTAACTAAACATCCCACCCTTCCTCAGAATCATCTCTAGTTATCCGATCGAATCAGGGTGTCCTCAGAACAGAGAATCGCGGCAGAGAATCGGTTATCGTCACCCCGGAAACGTCACCAACCCCAAAACTTCTTCATCTTCCCTCCTTCCTCCATACGTTCCATCACCGCTCTCTCGATGCAGGTCATCCCGCGACCCCATCGTCGGTTATTGTCCCGCGCGTACATCAGATAATCGACTTCCCGAGGGACTAGGAGTAGTATCTTTCGAAAGGGAGGGGACGCGGTGGAACCTTTCGTTTTACTTATTCATTCGGCGCATTTACTTAGAGCCTCGAAGGTCCTCGGATCGAATCGCTCCTTCGAGATGACCCAAGTTTTACGACTCCAGGTACTTGAGGAATCGCGTTCGAACGGAGGGGGCGGGCAGCTCGTTTCGTTCCCTCCACTTCCGGTCGAAAGAACCGGAGATATACTCGGCTCGCGTGGACAGTTTCTGGCAAACGCGCGGGCGTTTAAATAGGTCAGAAGAGCCGGAATGGACGAACGTCTGCGTTTTATGAGGATGAGAGGGGAGGGAGGCTCTTAATTGAGCTCGAAGTGAATCAGGGTTTTCGAGGCATTCGGCCAAAATCGTCGAATTAATCGAGGGAGACTGTGACGATTAATGGGTTGACGGTGGACGGTGGAGAATGGCGGGGACAGGTTAGGTGATTTTATGCGACAACCGTGATCGCGTGAAATTAAACGGATAATATTGAAGATTTTAGACAGAAGAAGGTGTAGTAATTTTTAACGTATATTGTAGGAGAGTTGTGTATCTCTGAGCGTATAAAAATTGCGCAATCAGTATATATAATTCACGCGGATATTTCGTTGATATTTTTATGAACTGACAGCATAGGTAATAATATTGTTACTTTTAAATTACTACGAACGATATCGCATACATAATTTTATTAAAATATTTGTTTATCGTTAGTAAATAAAAGCAAATAAAAAGAATGATATTTTTTAAAAATCTTAAAAAGTAATATATATAACGCAACTATATATTACAATGCTAATTTTCCAAATTGTAAACTTTCTCGCGCGATCTTACAATTTTTTCGTATCGTTGCATATCGAGTCGTGTATTTATTATTAAAAAGAAAAATACGAATCATCGCTAACAAGAAATAAAAGAGGGGAAAAAAATATCATTCCAAATATTCGTACATACTTTAATCTCGCAACATCAAAAATACGAGAAACAGGTTTACAACATCAAAGGAAACGATCGATCTTCTCTCGAAATTCTCCAAATTGAAAACTCAACGAAATTACTTAAACCTATTTTCGAATCGAAGAGGGAAATCCAGTCCATCGGGATACGATAGCCCCTCGATACATCTTTAATGGATATATTTTTCGATAAAGTTATCAATAATTGAGCGGAACGTACGTGAGCGGAAGTTGGATCAGCACTTTCCACTCGAAAATCGGGGCTAAGGAAAGTTCGTTCGAATTTCCCTCCCGGCCCATCGCGTGTCCATCGACGTTGAAGAATTTCGTTCCGCAAGGGTCGAGGTCCGCTGCTTCAACAGCGGGCAAAGAGTTTATATATACACAGGCTTCGTTATCCTCCAACTGTTAACTCGAAACTGTTTCTGTTAATTCGATCCTATCCGGCCGAGAGAAGTTTGCCGCGTTTCTGCAACATTCTTCGAGAGTTTCTGCAAATTTATCGAGAAGAAACCTTTAACAGTCCCCCGTGTTTTGATCGTTGATGTAGTTTCGCGACCGGGATTGTTTTGATGGAAATTATACTGGATCACGAAGTTTGGTTATTTTTAATTAAATCGTGGATAATTAATTAAGAAGCGAGATCGAGGCTATAAATTCTACAGTCGTTCTTTTGTGTCTTATTGATAATTGAACAAGTATACTTTTTTGTATTTTGGTACAATTTCGATAATTATTTATCGATTAATTTATTGTAAAATAATATATGAAGTTAAGAATGGAAGAAAGAAAGAATTGATAGAAACTATATATGTAAAAAAAAAAAAAAATAATGATATTTTTGATCATCCTTATATAACTTATTAATATATTTTTTTTTTTTTTTATAAATAAAGGAATCTGTTACTGAGTGATAAAACTGATAATAACAATAGAATTTATATTGGATGAATACGTGTAAAATATAAGATTCGTGATTTTTATCGCAACGATAAACTATTCTTATCAGATGAAAGATATGTTATAACAAAGTATGAGAATGTTAATTAAGCTAAAAATTGGAAGAAAGTCATAAAAATTATTGTTTTACTATTTTAGTATGCTGTATTTCGTAGCATAGGGTACTTTCATCGACGCAAGGAGGCCTTTGAACCTTATAGTTAGTTCAATACTCGGCGTGTTGTTATTCACGTGGGATTAACACGATAGAGCGTTTGAACAATGCTCGCAAGCGCTTTAAACAAGGCTCAGCAATGTCTAATGACGCGAGTTTGGCCAACTTTGGATGGAAATTGTGGCCATCAAAGTCTATTTAGCTCGACTCGTTTACTCCATTTATTCGAGAACAATCTTCAACGGATGAATCACGTTGTCTGAATATATTATAATCCAGTAAAGAATTTATCGGAATTTATTTTTTTTCTTACATTTCAACAAAACGTGTACGCATTATATTCCGTGTCGAGTGAAATTTTTCGAGTTTCGTGCTGTTACTATTACCAGTTATTCGAGCTAATTAAAATTAGCATTTCAAATAATTCAATTACTCGATTCGTAATAAAATCAAGAAATATTTGACGAGTGTTTACCAAAGACATTTACGTTGTAGTTTTACGTAACTCTGTACAAACATGATGAAAAAAAAAAAAAAAAAAAGAAAAAGGAAAAGAAAAAAAATAT
>NW_006263502.1:813744-822945 GCF_000469605.1 Apis dorsata
TGTAATTATCAACTTATATTTATACTAATAAGAAACAAACTGAACCAAACGACCGGTGCGTTGAGATTATTTGCATTTAGACAACGTTGTAGAAATTTAAATGAAAACCCGATTGAAATACTCGTAAATCTGCAAATGACTTTATAATGCCCGCATACATTACACCGATCGCCAAGAGAATCAATTTTTCGTACCGGGATATCGATTGTCATATTTAACTTTAACTTATTTTGCAATAATTTGAACGAGAAAATTATTTCACTATTTATCGATAAAATTGGTTTTCCAAAGCGATCCCCTCGAAATATTGTCTCTGAACAGTTTATAATTTTATTACATCCGTACGATGTCTCGCAGATTTATTTTATTTGTTCACGATATATAATAATAATAATTTAAATACGAACAGTTTTGAAAACGAATAATTCTATATTAGTTTTGCAAAATTAATCTGATTATCTTCCGATGATCGAAATATTGCGTTTGCAATTCCAAATTACAATTTCGTTTAAAAATAAAATACGATTCGAAAATAATTCGTTTCTCTCGCCTAAAAATACGAACCTCGAAAAGTTAAATTTTTCATCACTTCGAAACATTCATTCCTACGATCAATCCAAAATTTCGCCATATCCTTCATCTCATTCAATATGACTGAAAATAACACTCGTACCGTCGTCTTCCACGTTCTTCTTAAAAAACAGAGTCGTCCTACGAAATCCCTATAACGCACACGCCACCATTATCGAACAATGTTTCAAACCGAAACTGAAACGACAATTTCATCCTCGTTACACTCGCGACACAGCTACAGCGTTTCGTACAATCCTCTCTCAACGCATCTTTTACGCGCGAGTGTGGGTATTTAATCGACCCTAGCACTATAGATCATCGTTCTCCATCGTGATTTCCCATGGAAAATGTTAATTTCTCCGTTGAAAAGCAGACTGGAACGAATTATAGAGTGGTGGATGACGTGGGCCCGTTCGATCATAAACGACACCATAAAACCGTTCCGCAACGTTTGTCGTCGCCACTAATGAAGGTGCACGCGCGCGGACAAGTTGCCCGCCGCCATCGATAATTAATGGACATTGTAATTACACGGCGGACCGGTTATCATCGAGTTTTCTTCCTGATGCGGTGCGCGCGCACGTGTTTATAAATACAAACGCGAGTGTGTATATTTGAAATAAATATATATATATATATATACACATATATATTATGCACGTCGATTGACCGAATAAAATCGACCAGACACGCACGATTTTCCGTGTAATTCGGATTGTACCCGATAGCGCGTGAAGAAACGAATGCGTCGAAACGTTAATTGCTTTTATCCGGGAGGGAAATCGATACGTGATCGTGAATTGTGACAGGAGGGAGGGGAAGGGAAGGGCGAGACGCATGTTGTAAGGGAAACTCGAGAAAACGTCGGTTGTAATTATGTAGATGTATGTAGATGTGATATGTACGTGGTATTTTGTATTTGCCATTTTTCCCGGATGTTTTTGACGAGAAAGGAGAAACAGAAATTGTTTATACAGAGTTACGTAATTAATCCTATCCTATGGTCGGAGCTTTATTTGCTTGATGAAGGGGAAAGAAGTGTAATCGATTTTTGGAAATCGGAATTCAATAATTTCTGAAAATGTATGTCACGTAATAGGATGGTGATATTAAAATTCAACGATAAAGAAATAAAAAAAGAAAAAAAAAAGTGTTTAATCATGGATAAAGGTATCTTAATAACTAATAATTTCGTTATTATCAGGAATACATAAAATCGTTATAATTTATTTGATTGATTGGATGTAATGTGAATCTTGTGTTAATGGAGAAAAAGTATATACAAACGATTCAATAATATATATTAAAAAAAGAAAAATCATCAAATTAATAAGAGAAACTTATTAAATATATTTAACTTTTATTATTTCGAAATAACTTTCTTCGTAACACAAAAAAAAATTTAAATATATCGATCCAATTTATCGCAACAATAGATTCCAATTGTTATATTCCAATTCAATCGAGATCCTCAATTTTTTTTTTTTTTTTGCACACGCAAAACGCGACACGTTCAAAAGAAAAGAGAAAGCGACGGGGTTTAGAGAGGGGTTTCGAAAATCGTGGGATACACGTTCCGCGGATAATATGGAATTGATAAGCACGTCGATTTGCGTTAAGTACACTTTTGATGCGACGATACGCAATCGCCCGGTGAAATATTTAAACTGGTCCCTGATAAATGTCGAACGTTGATTGGATTTTAATTACACTTGTGAGGGCAATTTCGCGTGTCCGCGCAAATAACGCGACTCCCCCTCCTCCCTTTCTCCTCTTCAACCCTCCCCTCCTTCCCGGCCAAGCTTTTTGCGCTTGTTTTGCCTCGCGACAGAAGCGGAATATAATACGAGAGGGAGGAAATTTTGAGAGAAAAAAATCGAAGAGGGAGGGGGGAAAAAAATCCGATTTATCTACCGTTTCACCTCACTCCCAATCGAAATTACTACGAATAAATCCGATAAATCATGGCCCGATGTAATTTGTAATTGTTAAACATTGATGCATTTTAGAACTAATTTTGATTAGATTTAATTATATTTCGATGCGAAGATACATATTGTGGATTAATTATTGGGTTGGGTGTTTCGGCTTAATTTAGGGTAGTCGCGATATTCGGTATTATAATTATATATTAATATAACGTGTAATTTGGATACGATAGGGTCGTAATCTCAATGGAAAGATATCAAAATTAGATACGTTTTAAAATTAGAGATATCTTTCAATGGAAAATTATTTTTCTACCGAAGAAATTTCTTCTTATCGATGAAAGAAGTTCCTTGATTAATTATCTTCCTTTGTAAAAATTGAGTTTCAACGAAATCATCGAAGGAATTTTCATTCGAAATCAAATCCAAAACTAGGGATTCCAATAGAAGTCGTATAATTAATTCGAATCTTTGTTAATTGATCGACCCGCCGATAATTTCTTCTGTCTCTCGATCGAAATGACGCTCGATATTCGTTGTAATCGTTTATGGCCGAACGTTATTTTCATTGTTTTGGCCAAATATTGACCAACCTGCTTTCTGTGCAATATATTTACCGGCTGTCAAATAAGAGCAGCAATCAATGTTTCGTTTAATCAACGTGCGTACAATCGAGTGTTAACCCCTCGCTCGAATCGAATTAATACCGAAATTCGTTCATATTTGCCTGATGTTTGCCAAGCTAAAACTGCAACGTAAACCGATCCACGATCCACGCACGTTAAGTTGAATTTTAATTAGAATCGCGATTCGTGATACTAAATATTCTATCTTTGCATTAAAGTGCATTAAAGTGCATCCATTTTAAATCTTTTCGATTCTCGATAGATAAATAAAATAATTTCTTTTTTTTTTTTCACTTCTCTGAAAATTTCTACAACGAATTTTTCTACAAAAAATGCTGGAATCACCGACCCGTATAAAATCCAAAAAATTGTAAAAATAAGACACAACTCAGAGAATTTTCATTTCCTATTAATCAAAAGACTCGATATAACTACAAAAGCTACGAAAAAGTGATTTCAAACGAAACGTATTTTATTTTCCTATATTAAATCCTTTTCTCGCGCGATATCTCGATAAAAATCGGAAAAATTTCAAAGTTTCTCTCCTATATTTCATACAAGACCATTCCCACGGTATAAATTTCTTCCGATTGTTTCTCGCCAACGAACATCAACAAGAATCACGTGATTCACGAATGACGCACGAGAATATTGTACGGCGAAACAGAGACGCAGAGACGATTAACATCGGGCCGCGTGAAAATCGATGCTCCGGGTTCTAATGTTTTCAAGCAAGAACGGGCGAGGGGCGAGGGCCGTGGATCTGGTAACCGACCACGGTTTATCCGTGGCTATCAGCAGGCCATTTCTCGCCTGGCCGAGTGGTTCGTTAAAGCAATTTACAAGCTCGTTTGTAAACAAGCCGCGGTGCCAGTTTGTTCGCGCCTACGTGTCCGTCCATCGACGCGCGTTCGCTTTATAGATGCGAATTAATGTCGAATTCCCTTCCCTTTCTCCTCCGAGGGAAGAGCGTCCATGTTGCGGAGATGGTTCCTCCACGTGTCGGGACACGTGGATAACGGGAGATTAACCGTCCTCCAACCTGTCCAAAGCCTGGTGAAATCCTCCTTCTCTTCAAAGTGGTTAACATCGGTTTAACGGTGGAAAAAAAGATCCGTGTGAGTCACTCGTTCGTGTTTCTCATCGCGTCTATGTTACGAGGTCATTGGCGAGTTACGCAGTGTGATTGTGTTTGATAAGGAGTGAGAGATGTGTCGTGTAATCGCGAAGAGGAAATATTGCGTAGTTTTACGGAGATTATATATCGATATATCTAATATATCTATTAAAAATTTCAATTAGATGAATTTGTTAACGACTTTTATATCGCGTTTCACAGAAATATTAAGGTGAACGTCATTGGTTGGTACGTAGTGTTAATAGTAGTTTAGTTGTAACAAAGTCACGTAAGTTTTTATTTAATTTTCACTATTTTATGTGATATTTGTGCATGAAATATTAATTGTTAACACGTTATCATGATTTTATATTGTACGTTTATTGCGTATGAATGTTATATGCAAATAACGGGAAAACACGCGACATGTTAGCTTTTTATTTTTTCCAGTTTTATTGACATAATTAAAAGTAGTTGAATACTTCATAAAAATCGATATCGAATCAATATAACATTTATATTTATAATTTTTTTTTTTCGTAAATGTTTTCTTTTTAAATAAACGAAAAAGTGCGAAAAACAAATATTTGATCCTGAAAATCAAATAACAAAATGCAATACGAGTATTGGCTGTGCGTAGGAAATTTTTACGTTTAAAGTATTTAAAAAAAAAAAAAAAAAGGAAAAAATAGAAAACGACTTACGTCTCATGTTTCATCCCGTAATAATGTATTGCATGTTATTAAAATTGATGTGGAATGTGTTGTTTTCTGAAATAACAAGGTAATAGATAATTACGTTACTTGCAAGGTTTAATCTTCTAATTTCTAGAACAGCTTGTTTATTAGAGCAGCAATATTAATGCGATATTTCTTATTCAGGTACTTCAAGGATTGCTCCTCCGTTTATAATTATTATTTTCCCACGTCTATATATTATCCATTAATCTCCTCAATATTCACACACATCCTCGTGAAATTCTCCTATTCACAAATTTCCCACCAAAATTAATTCTTCTCCAAGAATTTCTTTTAACGAGCTTCTTTCTTCCCAAAACGATACTCATCATTCGAGAAAAATATAACTCAAAAAATACCAAATATCCCAAAAATCTTTTTTCAGAGTTAATTCTTTTCCAAAAAAAGATTCTCCTATCTTTATATCACGCTTGTATCTTTCTCTTCGCAAACAATATTTCCGATTTCGAGAGAAAAAAGAAAAAAGAAAAATTCGAACAGAAATTTACACTCCGATGAAACCTCCACCCGCCATTCACGGTTAACCAAAACGAGGGCAGCATCCATCCTCTTTCGTCGTCACGCACCTCGATACTTCACACTTGTTCCGATAATCGCGCGACTGGAACAATTACCGACAGCAGCGAGTCGTAAGAGTGAAAATGGGCCGGCCATTCCTCCGCCCGCGCGTCAGTTTTGTCCGCTTGAAATTGGATTTGTCTGGAATGCAAATTGAGAACCGGACCGTAGAGTTCGACGTTCATCCCCTGAGCGGGGCTCTATGGAAAAAATCTACGGAGAAACGAATCTCTATTAATTCTTCTATTCTTTCGCTCCGTTGTCGTTGCTTGCTTCGCTCTTCGTTTTTTTTTCCCCCCTCCTTTTTTTCTCTTTTTTCTTTTTTTTTTTTTTTTTTTTTTTTCCCCCCCCCTTTTTTTCTCTTTTTTCTTTTTTTTTTTTTTTTTTTTTTTTCCCCCCCCCTTTTTTTCTCTTTTTTCTTTTTTTTTTTTTTTTTGTTATTTCTCCTCCCCTTTTCCCTCCATTCCGTTCGTTCATTTCTTCGTTTTAATTTCTTCATCGCGGCGCTCCCTTCATTGTCGCGCTCGTCGTTTTCGTTTTAACCTCGCCTCGAAAGCTTTGTGTACCGTTTCCGTCTAATTGTCGCGTTAAAGTCTCGGAATTAAAGAACCGGGGGTATCCGCGCGCGTCTTGTGCCCGGACCACACTGATGAAAATATAATTTCTGGAATGTTGTTCGGAATTTTAATGAAAATCTCGGATACGAAGCGATTCGTTTTCGGTACTCGAGAGGTTATAATAATTGTTCTGGTTGGAAAAGAATGGGAAACGTTGATATATTGTTCGTGAATCGTTTTTAGAAAATCGGATTAATAAAAATATAACAAAATATTTGTTATTACGATTGATCAATATAGCGAAAGAGCGAAGGGAGAGGTTTTCAAACAAATAATTTCTAAATAAATTTCTTTGTCTTATCTCTTCTCGAGAGAAAATATACAATATATATATAAGTGAAGTATTTATTCATTTCGAAAGTGAATTAGAAAAATTTAGAGATTAAATAAAACGTATATATATAACGCGTGTAAATTATTTTATAAAATATTCAAATCTATAAGCATCTTGTATTTAAATTGAATTCAACTTCTTGAATTCTTTAACTCTTAAATATTAAAATGTTTTTCACTCTAACCTTATTTTCAGTCATACAATCTCCCTTAACCATCATCTTAAAATCCAATCTACCCCTTTCCAGTACTCGATGATAAACAAACCGCAAATAGCAGATTACAAAAGCGCACGATACAAGCAAGGATTCTCGATATCGTTCAATTTACAATTGAAACCGGTGACCCACGGGTTGGTCACGATACCTCTTCTCTAATAATGTCAGAGATCGTTGATTACGCGATAATTCGAAATTGTCGCAGCGCCATTTCGAATTATTTTATACGGGTCGCAATGAAGCGCGTCACTTTTACCATTTTCAGCCTTCGATGCCGTTTTATGTTCCGTCATCGCGAGCTTTATACGAATGAATATAAACTCGGCGTACATATTCACGTTATGTTTCTCGTGTCCAGGTCGATATACGTACACGTGTTCACTTGTTTCATCCATACGAATTTGCTTGTAATGTTCGAAGATCGAAATACTCGAAATCGGCAAATGGGAAACCAGCCTTTCAATCATACCAGCTTTGCTCGTTAACCATTGTTATTATTGTAATTATTATTTTCATCGGTCTTGTTGATTATTTATATTTGGAATATTTGAATAAAAATGTAAAGTAAATTTTTTATTTATGAGTCTACTGGCTATTGTGAAGATCTTTCTAATATTTTTAAATGTACATGTACAATTTTGACAAGTTTAATTTAAAATTATTCTAATCCACAGGTACTTTTAAAGTCTTTAAATTCGTTCGAAGACAAGCTCAAATTTAATTCCAAATTTAATTCTACCGTGCAAAATTCAGAAATAACGTTTGAAGAGACTCTAACTAGATCCAAACTGGATCTAATCTAAATTCTAGAAACATATGATACGAATCTTAATCAACTGAAGCAACTGTACTCGCGTAAATAACTCCTCGTTCGACGAAAATCTTTCGTATAATCGAAACTAAGAAGATTCGAATCTCATCAATTGAAGGATTAAAAAAAAAAAATAAGAGAGAGAGAGAAAGAGGTAAAAAAGAAGAAGCGAAACGTCAATTTCTACGATTCCTAAAGCCGATCGACAATTACACCCACGAGGGAACGAAAGAATCGGCGGTCTTTCAGCAAGGAACGCCAACGCAAGGATGAAACGGGAGCAAAAAGCAGAATCGACAGCTTTCGATTCCACAAGGAAGAGGAGTGGCCTGGAGAAAGGCTAATCGGATTTTGTTCGATTTATAAGAAGCATTCGCGCGTCCTGTCTGCCATTGGGGGAATGTTCGCGACAGGGAAACCGTGAAATCTTATTTTACATTCGGCCGATTGCCTCTGAACACTTTCGTCGATACTTTCAGCCAGTTTTCAGATTCACCTTGGGAAGGAACAGATGTCGATATTTTCGTCGTAGGCGATGCCACGCAAACCTTTTCAGGCTTCGATCTCGATTAATTGATAATCAAAAGCGGGGAACCAGCCACGTTTCGCTGTGAAATCGAGATATGCTCGTCAATCTGGAGGTGTTCGATTGCCTATTATTAAATTTTCAAACCTTTTATTACCTGCGATGACTACAAGAATGGGAGATTAATAAAGAAGATCGATTTCTTTTTATTCTTCCTGCTAATCTGATGATTATTTTTTTCTTTTCAGTTTTGAACTCAAGAATACTAACTCTCGATAGAAATGTAAATTTTGTAAGAATATGTTTAGAAGAATATGATTGTAAAAATTGGACAAATTATTGTAAAATATTTCTCCTTTTTAATGGACAAAATTTTCAACCTAACTTTCCTCCAAAAAAAAACGAGGTCAAATCCCCTCCCTTCCTGGAAAAACAAAGGAGAGGAGAGGAGGGGGGAAACGAAGGAAAATTCTCTAATAAGAGGAGGACGCAAATTATGCGAACTCGAGGGTTGCGCTTCATTAGCCGAGGGACAAGGGTCGTGTCTTCGCCTAAAAAAAAAAAAAAAAAGAAAAAAGAAAAAAATCGCAAATGAACGGAGGTCGAAATTCCTCGCGGCGTGTTTCGTGCTTAACACGACAATTCGAAGATTCGGGTCGCTCTCTCGAAAGGGCCCTGTCACGGAAAGGGGGTCGAGTGTCGAATGTCCCATCGACGGGACATGGAGGAGAAGAAGAAAGCGGCTCGTCGTCCAACCGAGCGGCTTGGTTGTCCGCGGATTTCCGTAATTACCGGTGGAAAGTCGCGGATTATCGGGGTCGACCCGAGGTCGAGTGAGCTATCGTGCGCCGGAGGCGAGCAGGCACACGATGGAAAGTCGGGTGTATCGCGTGACCACGATGATCCGTGTCCCGCTTCGGTTTAAATAATTCAACGATCTTGATCTATAGGCTGGAACTGGAGGGCGTGCTACTCCTCCACGTTTGCCGGGAGGAGGCTTTCGTTGTCGTGTGGAGCTCTGGATATGACCGGCCGTGAACGATGCTCCTTGCTCGCCGAAAGGGGGGAAAACTTAGAAAGAGGGGAAGAGGGAAAAATTGGTTCGAACGAAGCGGTTGGTGAATGTTTAAAGGGAT
>NW_006263502.1:823087-828012 GCF_000469605.1 Apis dorsata
GGTGGTAGGTCGAGACGGTAACTGGTACGATGATCGATGCGTGGTGGTTAAGCTTTTCGAGGGTCAGCGATGAAGGTAGCGCGGTTTATTGGTAATTGTTAGAGAGGGGAGGTCGTTCCCCGTCTTCTTCGAGATGCAATTCGAGTATGTGGTTCGAGAAATTTGAAGTTTTGTCATTTTCTTATTATTGGGATTATTGCATCGAATGTATCGAACGATCGGTCGTGAGCGATGATTCTTTATGAAAGAGGGGTGGAAACTTATCGAGGGGTGGAAAAGAAAAATAATTGGTTCGAACGAAGCGGTTGGTGAATGTTTAAAGGGATGACATGTGATGACAGATAGATACTAACTGGTATGGATGATCGATGTGATTCGTGTGATGGCTTTTGAAGGGTTAATGATAAAGATAGTGTGTTTATTGGTAATTGTTGTAAATGAAAAGGGGGTTTTATTATTAGTTCACGTTTGTAAAATTTATAAAGAATATTCTGAATATTCTATTATGTTTGTTGATATTTTAATCACTAAAGATATTTCTGTGTTAATAATCGATGGGATAAAATTAAGTATTTAGTATTTATTATTATCTAAGATTAATTAGAGAATCGAACCTTTCGAAAAGTTAATTAAGAAAGTTAATTAGTACTTCACACACGAGAATAAATTAGCAAGCGAAATTAGTAGAATTTTAGAATACATTAATTACATTATATTAATTAGGGGAAGTATACTATTCGCTACATCGTATTCGCCAAAATTATTTCCATTTAATTATAATCACGATCAATATTTAGACATCGAAGATGATTTTGCATACTAATGATTTTACGCATCGTTACCATGCAAAATTAGTTCACATCATTTCGATATAAATCCAAACTCTAAAGCCTTCTATAATAAATTATTAATTCTATGCGCGGATTAAACAATTTGAACATAGGTTAATATTCCAATCCCAGTGTAAAAACAATGCTAAACACTCGGATCGATCTTTTCTCGGCTCGTAAGCGTTATAATAGCATCGCGCAAAGTGATCAATCCTACTCTCGTATCAGTGAACAGTCCAAACATTATGCATTTAGTGCCAGAACGATTACGCTAATCAGTAGAGCAATCACGTCGACCACTTACAAATACATTAATCATCCCCCGACCAGTGTTCACGTTCTTTCGTACTCCAATAAATACATTAATGAAATACATCGATAGCTAATACCGTTAATTAGCAACGTCGCTTATTCCCCCATATCTTTTGCATTCATCCAGTATTATCCAATTACGAAGGAAAACAGAATCTATCTGTTGCAAAATCCAATCACAATTCCAGTTCGTTAACATTTTAAAGAACAACAAATTCTATAATAACGTAGTATAACACTCTTCCCCATTTTTATTTTTCTATTATTTTATATCGACAATAAGACATTATTGATCATCTACAAAAGAACTCGATTTTCTTTATATATACACGCCCTTTTTCTTACGTCATTCGTTCACTCGTCACGAGATAAAAAATAAAAATTAGCTGAATCGAGATCACGTGTTCTCGAGCTCTATAAAGTCCTCACGTGCTCTTTGCCTGTTGCAAAACATCATTTGATAATTATCTGGGATTAGTAACAATATCCTTAAAGGCCAGAACTTAAAGGCCTCGGGAATATACGTTTCCCCTCATCAGATTAAACTTTACGATTATATTTTTCCTGCCACGAGAGATCTCCCCACATTTCTCTCTCTTTTTTTTTTTCTTCTTACAAAAAGCGTGCAACGCGACATTTACATTTCTTTTCCCATCGCGATCCTCGGTGCAACGGCAGCAACGCCATCTCGCGTCCAGACGCGGAGTTAAAGGATCATAAATCACCAGTTGATTTCCACGACGACGCAGACCGGATGAATATATACATAAAAGTGTCGAGGCGCTACGTGTTTCGCGCGATGATTTTATCGAGGAGCGGGGATCGGGGACATTAATTCCCATTGTGGCGCATTATACGGATCGTAAAACCACCACTGTGCACGCCGAGACGGCGGGGTATCTGTAACAAAGATCGCTCTGTCGATAATGTCGTGCCGATCCGGGGGCCCGCCCGCTGTTTTTCCTTTCCTCCGCGTTGAGAAAAAGAGGCCGATCAAGGTTTTTAATAGTCTTCTATAGGATTGTACCGAGCTCGCTGGGCGTGTTTATAGGCGTGAAAGGGTTTTAAGTCGGAGATCGGGTCGTTAAGATAACGGGGCTACGCGTGAATGGGGCTTAATTTGCCACGATTGTTTTGTACAGATGGCAGGTTGATCGCCATTTACGATCCTTCCACGATCGGCTTGGATAAGATTTGGTTTGATGCGAGATTAAGTGGAAAATTTATGATTAAGCGTGAAAAAGGCTTAATCTCTGTTAAGTTCCATCGGAGTTAATCGTATTGTCTTCCCCGCCGATGAATTATCTTAACGAGGTTTCGGTCTTTATCTCTGAATGTCGTATTGAAATTCATATTAATCAAATAAATTATGTACGATGAACTTGTCGCCGTACTTGTCCTCACGCGTGAACGAGGCTTAATTCATTATCTCTCGTTAACCTTTCGTGGTTTTTTATAATTCTTATTAGATTCGACATCTTTGTACGATTTGTTCCAATTCGAAAACAATCGTTATTTAATTGATTTCGAATTTATCGTCAGAAAACTTAGAACTTTCCATAGAATTATCCACGCTTATTCCGCGCATTTTCATCGTAATGAAGATCCTAATTTGATCCTCAATCTGATTCATCGATCCATTGACTCGTGGGCACAATGAACTTATCCAAACGTGATCCGGCGTGAAAGGGACTTAACACGACAGAAGGGCCAACGTTCCCCACGCGCGAGATTTCATTTTCAGAGGCGGGTGAGAGAGTCGCTATCTTTCAGATAGATCTAATTAAGTCCTGTCTTTTGAACGTAAGCTGATACGCGATAAGTGATACGCGCATTAAGATTGCGCTCGCCTTCATTGTGCCAGCTGTATTTTTTCTCATCAGATTTCTATCGCGATCGGAGTTACGAGATGGCTCGCGTGGCTCGATCGACCCTCGGAAATTAAAATCTTCTCTCGTAGAAACATAATTGTAACGACGAGTATTTACATAACACGATACGTAATTCAATTTGAGAATTCGTTATCGAATCTCGAGATAATTCAAAGCTCGTTCGAACGATGTATTGTGATGCAAAAGTAGATATAAATACACTTTTTTTTTTTTGATTTTGTATATCAATCGAAAATTACAGAAGTTATAATTATAGTGAAAATTAAATAAATTGTAGAGGTTGGATAAACGTTTTATTTTTAATTTTAAAATTTCCTCTCATAATATTGTAATCTAGAATGCTTTGTATTCTATGAAGTCTTTAGTATTATTCAAAGCAATCTTGACTTTTTCAAATTTAATAAAGGATATTTCATTATTTAATTATCCATTAAAATTATCGAGACGAAATAATAACGAAGAAAAAAGAAATCCTTAAAATTCTCTTTCGCAATCTCAAAGATAAATAACACAACCTCAAAAAAAAAAAAAAAAAAAAAAAAGAAATTGCCAATGAAATATCCCATTAAAATTGCTAAAAAAGTTAATACCTTTAAACTCAACTTTCCCCACCCCCAAAAAAAAAAAACCCTTAAAATTCTCTTTCGCAATCTCAAAGATAAATAACACGACCTCAAAAAAAAAACAAAAAAAAATTCAAATGAATCAACGTTACAAGCTCGACATCCACATCCAACAAAACTTTCCTCGAACAAATTCTTTTCGACACAAACGTTACCTTCAATATGGCCAAAGATATTTTAGATGTCTCGCTTACGTCTCGCCTTAATATCTCGAAACCCCAACGAAAGAACGGCGGATCTTTGTTGGGAACGTTTAGCGCATCTCGTTAATGAAGTCCTGCCAGACTTCGTGGAAACTTCCTTCGCCTCCTTGGCTCGGTGGTTCCTTCCGGCCGCGTACTTACCGAAATGACTCGCGATCGATCAAAAACGGCCCCGATCTGTTTCTTCCCCGTGGATATTAATTTATCGCGGCCCGTGCACTTTGCGGAATTAGAAAGTGGCGTTTTCGCGTTTCGTTCCTTAATCTCGCCTCGAGACCGGGGTGGAGGGGGGCGGCGGTCATTAAGAGATATTCCTTTTGCGCCGTTGCGACGATGCAAATTATCGGTTGCCAAAGTCTCTCTGGAAAAAGAAAAGAAGGGCTTATGTACTACGAGTTCTGTATTAAATAGCTGTTTAAATATCTGATAAATTAAATCGAAGGTAGGGATGTATCTGTTAAATGAAATATCAAACGTGAACGTATAAATTATTTTATTTATTAATTATTCCGTTCGAGCATTTTCATTGAGAGTATTTGACATTGGTTGAGGGGTTAATGATCAATGATCAATGGTTCGTTAATATTTTTCTTTTTTTCTCGAAGAGAATAACGGATACAATTGTTTCAGAGTGCCATTAATTAAATCCACGTTTTATTTGTGAAGAGATAAATATATTGGATAAAAAGATTTGAAGAGGAAATAATAATTTGATAGAAAGAAGAAAAAAAAAAGAAAAGTGTATCGCAAAAGTATTTTTATTCACGACGATGATTCGACGATCTTCGACAACGGTGAATAGTAAATAAATTCGCACAAGATGAATCTGCATCGAATTGTCCTGATTTATTCCGTAAGGATTCCCAATTCCTCGAATCCGTCTTTCGTTAGCATTTTCAGATGGTCCGGTGTGCGGAATGGTTCCCCATCGAATCACGATTCCGTTTCAATCTTATCTTCTTCTCTGCAATTTATCGCAGAGCTACTTTGTAAACCCTCAGGATTTTCATCTGCTTAGTGGCTTGCTATATATATATACTTAAAAAAAAAAAAAAAAAAAAAAAA
>NW_006263502.1:828199-832072 GCF_000469605.1 Apis dorsata
ATATTTAAATGAGAGAATAAAATTGAATTTTCGTCGACATTGTTCGAATTATCGCTGATGTTAAGAGTATATCTTGGAATATAAACATTAAATTAATCGTGTTAATCATCTTGTGTGTGTGTGTGACAAAATAACTCCACATTCGTAAATATCTGCTAGGGATAGCAGAACTTTCGGGATATATTTTCTTGAGTGTATTATTACGACCGGCGAATTATATTTGCAAATTTGTACCTGTGTTTTTAAAGCAAATACCTGTTTCGAAATCTTCCCCAATTAGCTCGAGCAACTATCTCATCTTGCACTCGTGTCTTTATTCACATTTGGCTTCGTTAAGAGTAAAGAACTTGCGAAGCAGGTTTAAAGCAAGATTAAAAGAAAACGTTGGAAGGGATAAAAATTTTCGAAACGAATAAGGAACGTTCTTTTCATGAACGATTTTTGACAAAAATTTATACAAATTTTTTAAATACAATTTCTCATCATTGATTTAATTTATATTCCTATGTTTAGAATTTCGCTGTTCGAAAAATTTGAAAAAACACACGAATCCCCCAATGGATAAATAAATAAAAAAAGAAAAAAAGAAAAGTATCACCAATAATCGCACGCACAATAATGAAACTCGACAACTCGAAGCTCGAAGGCAACTGCGTATTTAACAATAATCACCCAGGTACGGGGTAAACGTCCCAATAATACGTTGACGTTGAACGGTGGCAACAAAGGGACAATGGCCCAGACGAGCGACAATATTCGATAATAAGGGAAGCAAGGTATCATTCTCCGGCTGGTGCATTCGAGAGTCGAAGAATCGATGCGTCTGGAAACGATACAAAAGGTTGGCCGCTTACATCGAGTCTCTCGTAACGTTCCACGCTATTCGCATTTATTCCGTCGACGACTCCCGTAACACACTTCACGAAATATCCATTTGTCGTGGGCCCCACCACCGCCAAGCATTACTTTTATTCAGGCGTTATTGATAAACGATAAAATCTAGTCGGAAGTGGCCTGCCCATAAATCCAGCGCCACTTCCGTTCGACGGACCGCCTCGCGACGAATAAATCACTCGTCGTTCCTTTTTTTTTATTTTTTTTTTTATTTTTTTACTCTCTCTCTCTCTCCTTTTCATTCATCTTTCTTTCTCCATCCCCTCCCTTTCTCCCTCCCTTTTTTCCGTGCGTTGGATGTATACTACATATATATATATGTATGTATGTACAGATTGGCGAAAGCCAACCGGTTCCACGAGGGTAATCGTGACTCGAGCATCGGCGAATTAAGGAAAACGACTCGTTGAAATTATGATGGACGTGATTTACGCGCGGCCGATTTTCATCGCGACGATGTTGGGTCGGTGTTGGGAAACGGTCCGCCCGGAATTATATCGGGGAATTATTTTATCGTGGCTGTCTACTCGCTCGAATATTATTGGCTATGGAAGTGAGGCTTTTTAAAAGGGGTGTTTGGTAATTTGACGGAAGTGGAATCGAAAAGTGTTGTTTATTTGAGGTATCAGAGGGGTGATTTAGATTTTTAAAAATGTTCAATCAAGTGATAATTTTAGAAGATATCCTCTATAGAATTGAATCGATATTACGAACGAAATTTTATTATTAGTTAACAATTATTTCTTCTTATAATCTTCTTACGTCTCTTCTCCACTTTCACACTAATTCGTAAACTTATAACATTTTTCGCCAAAAGACGAAAATAATTATTCACCATATAATCAAGTTCGAATTTACACACTTGTGTGGATCGATCCTTCCTTCTAGAAATAGCCGCCGTGGAGCTTATTCAGGGAACATTTCAGGGAGAGTATCTCTCCGCAAGAAAAATCGGAGGCGGTTTCGCAGACGGAAGTAGCGCGGAATGTAAAGCGGTTCCCATTGGTTCCACCCTTCCTTCTCCCCTGTATCACGTCGCGACGCAGGTTTCCCCCGCTGCAGAATGCCGCCACTGCTGAATTACTTATGGCGTTCCACATTCTGAAACCCGTAAGTACATACCCGTATTTCGAATGGAAATGTAACTACACGCGTGCCCGTCGTGCCCATCCTCCTTTTCTTGTCCGCTTCTTTCTTTCTTTCTTTCTTTCTCTTTCTTCCTCCCTTCCTCTCCTTCCACGGCCAACCGAACACTTCCGGCGAGAATTTTTTTTCCCTCGTAACTCGCGAACGCTTCCCTTTCATCTCGAAACCGGCTCGAACTCGCAGAAAGCAAATCGTATTTTGTCGTAAAACGCGTCCGCGGAAGTAGGCCCGTCAAGGATGCGAATATATGCAATGAGGAGGAGGAATGGCAGGGGAGGGAAGGGAAACTCGACTGGAAACGAGCAAAGAAATTGTGGATACATTGTAAGATAGAGGGATGGTTTGTAAGTTTTTTAAATCTGAGCGAAGGATTTAAATGTATATATATATTTTTTAAATTAAATTGATCGAAATATGTATAGTCTTATTTTTCAATGGAACGTTTATTTTACGAAAATTCTATATTTCATTTTTTTCATCAAATTTTTAGAGATACGTAAAAGTTAATGCGAAATATATTTGGATTTAATTAGTTGATATATAATTATTATTAACAGATACGAGGATGCAAATATTTTTTGAAATATTGTTAAATTAATACGGATTTAAATAGTTAGTTTGACGAAAGGAGCTAATTAATTTTATAATTGATCGATAAACCGATTGATAATTAAATATTCACGTTAATCATTAAATCGTGACGATTAAAAATATTTATTATTTATAATCGTTAAATGTTTAATGAATTAAATATTGTCTAATACTCGTTGGATTTAAGAGATAGAGTATCATAAATGAAAGAATAAAGATTTGAAAGATTGCAAAACTACGGGAATTTTTATCGCTCGAATTTTCAACAATGTATCAAATATGACAGTAGGAAATTTTGGTATATATCCGGATTTTCACGTTATCGAATATTGTCATCGTCAAATTTTGACGCTGATGGTTTGAGATCTTGTAGAATTTCTATGTTGCTCAATTTTAAACCGAATTTTCACGCTTTCGATTCTTGGATACGTGAACGTGTCGATGCTACGAATATTATCGATGCTACAGAGTTCCGACATAATTTTGATGATATTAAATATAAATATTAGTGATTTTGGGTGTTATCAAATTTTCAACGCTATTGAACTTCGACGTTATTCAATTCTCACATTGAATTTTGACGTCGATTTTTGACGTTACTACGTAAATTTACACAGTACTGATCCAACTCGATATTTATCTTTGATAGCTTTCAAATTTTAACGCCAATAAATTTCAATATTATCCACCGATTCACTATTGGATGTTAATTTTATTTACCTTCTTCGACAGAAAATTTCATGCTACACTTAATATTTCAAAATTCTTACCAAATCTCTTATTCACTCTCAATCCCACAGATCATTCTTGATCCCAAATTTGAAACTCTTCCACGCTTCTTCAAAACTTAAATACTACAAATTATAATCGAATTTCAACACCAATACCTTTTCAATTTTAACTTTCTATCAATTTTCTATATTTTCAAAATTCCAATATACATATACACGTCCAATCCCTCTAAACAAAACCGCTCCTCGTCGCGACTCTTTCAAGCGAGCCCAAATATAGAATTCAATTTACGCGCCAAAATTACATCCACGGCGTAGAAGAAATTTCCTCGACCACAAAGACGTCCTCCCTCTCCCTCTCTCTCGAAAAAAAATAAATAAAAAACAGTCGCTTCTCTGTGCTCGCATCAACCCTCTTGCTAGCTCCCCCTCTCGAAAAGCACCCTCCCTCCCTCCCTCCCTCCCTCGTTCACTTTCAGCATTTTTACACGTTTTCAATTACACCACGGTG
>NW_006263502.1:833150-835100 GCF_000469605.1 Apis dorsata
GATCTCCCTCTCCCTCCTCCCCACCACCACCGATGCGATACATCAAGGTGTCACGCGCACGAAATTCGAGCACGTGTGCGCCTCGCGGCCCGCGATCGCATACTTGACATAAAAATTCACGCTTCCCCTGTATATATTTTTCCATCGTGCATCACCACCATCCTCCCTCCCCCCCATAACGGTCGCCTATCTGGCCATCAATCCGCCCGAGTAACGTGTCACCCCGTGCACGAGGGGCAGGGGAGGATAAGCGTGAAGCACGATGAGCCGTTGCGAGCGTAATCTAATTAAACCACCGATGCCCACGCATACGCGTGGCCGAGGGTGAAACAGTCCGGGTATATGTGGCGGGACTGGTAGGTACGAGCTATATCGAGGCTATACGCGATTGTCCGATTTGCATGTAAAACATTCGTGCCCGTTGGGTGGATAGGAGATAGTGAGAAAGTACGCTGGTGATTATTAACGCGGCGACACGTGTCCAGAACACGGGCGGAATTTATACGGCCGAGGTATTTTGGCGCCCCGATCGTCGTCGTCGTCGTCCTCGTCGTCGTCGTCGTCGGTTAAATTTTGATGGGTAAATTTAGGTGACGCGGGATGCCATCTATAAAGAGGAGAGGAGGGAGCATTTTGAGGATCGGGTACTTTGAGATATTCAAAGAGAAACATTTTGGTCGGGAGGAGGTTGATTTAGATCGGTTGTATTCTGGGAATCGTTGGGGTCATTTCGCATGCGATGAAGAGATTTTTCGCGTTCGATTAATTTCTAAGATCTGGAAATGTTGGATTTGATGAATGGGAAATCGATTTTAGTTTTATTTTATCGGGATTAAGGAATGATGTGCATAGAAATAACATATTTGTAAACTTGTTCTTGTAAAAATATATATTCTTCGATGTATCAGGGGATTGTATAATATTATTATTGCGAGGGTAGTTGATCTTAATTTCCATTCTACGCGTGTCAACGTCTCCAGACTCTCCTCTATTTCAGAATTTCGATGCTATCGAATGTCAACGCCACCGTATTGCAACACTGCTAAATTTAGACACCCTGATAAATTTCTATCCTCGCCAACTCTCGTGCTTACGCCGAAAACTTAGCGTTAGAAAATTATCGTATTGCTAAATTTAAGATAGTTATTCCATTCTCGTCATCCTTTCCAATTTCCACTTTAGACGATAAATTTCAACGATCAAATTTCAACGCGATCAAATTTCGAGGCCGGTTAAAAAACCTTATGGCAAAATCCAAAAATCGAACGCGTCCAAATTAAAAGCTCGATGCACGCGATCGAAAAGTCGCAACACTTGCAAATCCGGCCAACTTCAATTTTCTGTCCTCCCACCACAGACACTCGCATCGATCATTCGTCTATTCGAAGACCTTCCCCATATTCCTGCCACGCGTATGTATGTGTATGCATAGAGAACGCATACACGCATACACACATGGAGAAAATAAAAAACCGAAAAAAAGAATAGGAAAAAGATAGCGATGACGCGTTGGCCAGCGGGAATCAAATTCAGCGCGAGGGGGGAGGGTGGCGAAATAGTATGCAGAGCTGGCGCGTGGTTCGTTGAACCCGGTATTGAAAAAACGAGTCCAATCGCGGCCAGAAATAACCTAGGCCAGCTCGACGTTGGCATTTCTGCCCGCGCTTTCTACTCAATCCATCTTGCCTCCCTCGATTTCAAGCCTATATATCGCCGGGTTCCAAGGCGAAATGACTCCTCCCCCCCAACCTTTTCACCTCCGCTCGAATAACAACCCCCTCCCCCTTGTATCGTTTCTAATTTTTTCCTTCTCTCTCCTTTCCTCATCGTCACCGTTACCATCCGGTGCTTTTGACAAACTAATTTGTCGCGAAACAATGACGTCGGCGGCGTGCTTGACATCGACTGGGAACAACGTCGACGACGGCGGCGACGACGACGACGACGACG
>NW_006263502.1:835531-837831 GCF_000469605.1 Apis dorsata
TGGAATGTGTCCAATCATCAGCCAGACAGAGAACGTTGCATCAACGTCTCGCCCTGGTGAATAGCCTGCAGCGTTCTCCCTTGTTCGCCTCGTCCTCGTCACACGTTCCACATCCGCATCTCAACGTCCTCGCCCCCCTTGCTCCTATTCACCACCTTTGCTTATCTAACCATCCGCCTATCCGGTCTCTTGTCTACTCGCCCGATCTTTCCGATGATATCGACGCAGGGGGTGAGCTCTGGGGCGAACTACCTCCGCGGAATCAAGATCGACGTGGTCGTTGAATGGCGATACTGATCGTTTCGATAAGTAGCGTGCACGGTGGCTGGGGCGAGCCTTTGGACGCGTTGGTTAATTAGCTGATTAGGGATTAGTGTCGATGTGCGGTCGTCACGTCCAAGAATTTGAAGATTTTTACGGTTTTTGGAGAGATTCGAGGATTATAATTGGTGATTTGTCCAATCGAAAGTATTGCGTATCCTAAAATTCTGAAGTTTAAAATATATTCATTCTTCGAGTTTTCGTTCAGTATACACATTTATCGATGAAGACGATACGAAACGTGTTATTATCTCAGATGACAGTTCTCATACTTTCTTTTTTTTTTATTATTCAAGCTTGATTTAAGATTTGCCATTCTTCCGAGGACAGATACCATTGTGGCCAATTTCATAATGATAAACCGTATCATAAAATATCTCATTAACGTTATTTAATTTCATTTTTACATTCCGCACCAGTGATCACTTTAATTATTTTCGTCAACGAGCAAACCGATCTAAACTTTTATAAACTCATAATTCGATTTAAATTTCATTCCCTTTTTGTCGAAAATGATTAAAAAGTAACAGTTAAACTTAGAAGGAAAATATCACGATCGTAACTGATTAAAACTTGTGGCAAAGAATTTCCAAACAATAATCAACCCCCATCTATCTATAATTATCAAACCCGCTGCCTCTTATTAATCCCAGTCGGTTTTAATCCAACCATCGGCGTACGAGCGCGTGACGAGGGAGTTTTGATCGCGGCAGAGGAATATCCTCTCTCTCTCTCTCTCTTCCTCTCGTGTCAAAGGAGGAGGAATGATAACAGGGCAGAGGCGGGTTGGCAAAGAAACTGAAAGAGGACGAGATTGTTGGGGAGCGTCAAAGGACTTTGAAATTTTATTTTCGCCCGAGATGGCACCCCCACGGCCACGGTATTTGCGCGGCGGCGTCGCAGAGTACCGTAATTACCTACAATCAGTCACAGGATTACGTGGGACCCGCGACTCCACCTGGCCCCTGACATCCTTTTTTCCCCTCTTTCCTCCATCGCGCACGCACACGCCTCGCCTCGAATTTTCGTCCAGGAAGGTATACGACTAGAGATTTTTTCTAATCTTACGTTGGTAACGGTGCCCCCGCCATTTGTTTCACTCGAGGTGGAACGAGGTTTAGGTTAGGTTTAATGGCGGCTCATTTTTTCGCGTTGGACGTTGCATGGAAAGGGCGCGTAATTTAAATCTACCTATTATGTATGGAAGTTTTTATGGAAATAGTTTCGGTTACGTACGCTTTCGATAAGGGTGGTTTCGAAAATTCGTTTGCATTTTCTGAAATTGTATTTCCAGCTATGTTTTCGAAATAAACGAAAATTTCCTGGTCCCGGCGAAATTAACGAAAAGTTAATAAACCAAAAATGCAATTGGCACGTATATAGATTCGAATACAAGGGGGGAAGGTTTCGAACGAAATTTTAATTAATTCGCAATGTGGAGAAATACAGAAGTTAATTGAATCTGATGAAGATTTAAGTTAGCTTCCAGTTAAAGCTGTTCATATGTAATTCATTACGTGTTTATTAGGTTATAGCCTAGTTCATATTTGATAATTATGATTAATTGCCGGATTGTGAATTCATTCCGGTTGATTCAGCCTAATCTAGTTAAATTCTAATTAGCGATTCATTCTTTAATCCGTGATTATAATTCGAGTATCCATATTCTTACTCCCCTAATAAAATGTATTATATATCAAATACCCTTCGCACATTTCCCAATTAATAAACGAATACTATTTTTAAATTTTCGCAATCTCTTGCTATCTCGATTCTAAAAGAAAAAAGGAAAAAAAAAAAAATCAAAAATCACCTATTTGCGACAAATTCAAAATCACGGTCGCGATCAATTATCCCTCTTCACCGAAATCCACCAATCCATAATCATCACGCGAAATCTCTCGCTTCCCTCTCCTCCCCCTCCCCCTCCCCGACAATTCGAACCCTCTCGCGTTTAGCCTAAAACGCGAACCTGCTCC
>NW_006263502.1:838314-842508 GCF_000469605.1 Apis dorsata
GATGATGAACGATCGTCGCGCGCTATCCAACCCCCGCAAGAGGGTGCCCCGCGTATGCAGTTATGCAGAGTTCACCGATGCGTCACTACGGGCTGCATTATACAACAACGTGGCCCGGGATCGCTTGTTCCCCGGAGAGATCCTTCGCTGGGGAGTTTCCTACTCTTGAAATATATTCCCGTTGTCACGTGGAACGACGCCTGACTCCACGAGATCCGAGCGGCGTCACACCCTCCGAGAAATTCTTTCTTTCCTCGATCGATACTTTGGCGATACGTTGTCGATCGCGTTTGAAAACATGGGATAATTAACGTCTAATTCTTGATTAGGTGTTTTTTCTTAACGTTATAGTTGAAGGATCGAATTCTTTTTTTTTTATTCGACCTACCTTTTTGTTTCGTTTCGTTTAGTTTAATGTTCGGTTATTTGTGTAGTAATTTTTGTAGACTTGTCGTTGTAGAATTGCGTTGCTCAAAATTTTCACAGAGCATTGGCGTGTCGTGATGTATATCAGTTGGGAAACAGGAAGAAATACGAGCTGACAAGTATATATAGTGTATGGAATATACTGAAGTTTAGAGATATGTGTGTATAGAACGATTTGTACCCCTAGCAGTCGACCTTTAAAGGTTAAAGTGTCGTATTTGCACCCTTCTTTATGCATCATAGAAACCTTCCCCTTTTTCTTTTTCTTCCTTTCAAGTCAAAGTAGAATCGTTGTAAAATTCATTGTTCTCGATAATGTTGAAACGATACCTTTTACATCGAAACTTAAAATTTATTTAAAAATACATGGAATACATTGGTATGAAATATTTAACACATTCCCTATTAACTAACCGATAATATCGACAAATTCTCTTAGAATGAAAAGTTAACGCGTATTAAAATTGTATCAAATAATACTTTGCATATCGTAAAATAATCCTAAAAAAAAAAAAAAAAAAAAAGAAAAAAGGATTTATTCCCTAAACGAATCCTTAAAACCTTAACCCAACACAAATTCTATAGAAAACGAGTTCAATCACAATTTCATTCGCTGATGAAACAAAAAAAAAGATTTCCATTTCACCCCCCGATCGAATTATTTAATCCAACTTCCGATCATTAAACTCTCGTTTCAGCGTCTTTTCGATCGAACTCGCTTTAATATCTCTCTCTTTTTTTTTCGACGAGACAACAACGTGTAAACAACGTGCGAACTCGCGCGAAATTCAAAACGCTTTGAACGCGGAGAAAGAAAGATCCCGGATGGAATCTGTCGCGTTAACACGAACGAAGGGTTGGCAGAAATAATAGGCTCTCGCTGGGTAATCTATCATGAAAACGGCCTTATTAGCCGGCCTCCTGGCAATATTCGACTCCGGCCGTGAAAATCGGCCGGGCGAAGGATTAAATACTGCCACTCTCCCCCCGCTCCCCGATTGGGCAAATACCACCCCCTCCAACTCGTTCGTAACACGAGTTCGATATATTGGTAATTAAATCCGATGATCGCGTACTTCTGCGTGACGTTCTCTCATTAGCAAATCTTCTAACTGTGTATCGGGACGGGGACACGCGATACGATCTCGCGTACAGGCAAATGAGATTACGTTTGATCGGATTAATCAGTGCGCCCTGGCGGCCCACGTTTAGCGTTCCAATGTAATTTCAATGTTTGATAATGTTAATGTTGTCGCGGTGCTCGCTGCCCAGCCTCCGCGTCCACCGGTTGCGTAACCAAACGGTTTCAGGATCGAATTGATTTTGTTCCGTCTCTCGTTACTCGTTGCCCGTTTCCAGTCCTCGTTTTTTAGTCCTTGCGAACGGATCGAAATCATCCCCCCCTCTTCTCCTCGTTGTGAATCAATCAATCGTCAGATTTCGTAGTTTCTTTTTCTTTAATTTTAATTCTTTCGGATATCCAACATTTCCACTCGTTTCTTTTTCACGCGTGTTTGTTTAAGGAAACAAAATTAAATCTAATTTATAAAAGTTGTTCAAAGCTTTCCAATCGAAATAGAAGTAATATAAGGTAGATTTGAAGTTATTAATTCTACGTACGATAAATGAAAATATATCATATATTTTTCGTATTCAATATAAATTTTAAATAAACTTGTCAAATGAAGAATGATTAAGGGTTTTTTTTTTATATTGTTTCATATAAAAATTCCAATAATATTATTATATTAAAAAAGTAGAGACAATTTCTCTAGAGATATTGCACGTTCCCCAATATCAAAACATCGAAACGAAAATTTTGACACGCGTGCACGCACAGAGATGTGCGTTATCATCGTGAACGCAGGCACGGTGTGTGTACACAGTTTTAACGGAGCCACGTTCGGGAAAATCGGTCCTATCGATCAGAGACTGTAATTAAGAGGGGCCGATGGCGTGGGTGGGTTAACGAACCGATGTGTTCCGATGGTATAATAATCGAGCATTGCGGCCGCCAAGGGGATGGAGTCGCGAAGATTGATTGCGATCGATCGAATAATGACAGCTCGAAGAAAACTTGATGCTCGGATCGGTAAGGGATGGTTCCTCCTGGTTCGAAAGATTTCGACAGAATTTGGATGGAGGGATGAACGTTTAATAAGAATGCGAGAACATCGGATTATTGGAGACATTTGTAAGATATTGATAATATTGGGTAGATGTCGAATGTTGAGTATATAGTATTGAGGATATTGAGGTTTTTCTTTTGATATGAAAAGAAAAAGAACGGGTTTAATATTTATATATTCCTTTAGAAATATTGCGAGAGAGGAACGGTCGAAATATCCTTTCGAGGACATTTATTTATTTCGTATATTTTCACTGTAAAGGGTAAAGAAAGTTTATATAAAATATTTATTATTTTTAATTTAATATAGTTTCAGTATTTTTTTTCTCTCTCTCTCTCTTAATATTTAAATCAAATGATTCGATATACGCAACCACCGATCTCTTCGACATCCACAAAATTGCTAAAGCTTCTTAAAAATTCGTAAAAGAATTATCCGTTATTTTCACGATAAAATTCAAATTATCCCAACGTTTCTCGATTGAAATTCCTATTAATAGAAATCGAAGCGGCCGATAATCCTTGGCGAAAACGTGGGAATAATCGGAATAAAATGGCGGTTTAAGTTGATCGAAGATTTAACACGTTTTGGTTAAGCTCGCCTTTATTATTACACGCTAGGGGAGGAGCGTGTAGGAGCGTGTAACGCGTGTAATTATAGGGATTTTAACAACACGTCGACTTCGGACGAGGCAACAATGGGACATTGTAGTTGCGGCTCGCATAGTTCGAACGGTGAATCGAAACGACGTGATTCTACCTACCGCTTCAATGTAGTTATAGTTATAATAATCGCGCTTTAGCGTTTGTAACAAGCTCCAAGTTGCGCAAACACCGATCAATTTCGTAAACGTTGCCCCGTTCGACGAACCTTTGGAACTCTCGTTGTTGCATCATGTTACAATTGCGAATGTAATCGGGAACGAAGGCGTGAATAATTGCGCTAATTGTGCAATCCAATTGTCAACTTGTAAGAAGTGATACACGTATTATAATATGTTTTTAGATAATCTTTCTAGATAATTTGAAATACGAATTGTTTAAAAACTTTGTATAAAATTGTGGTCATTTAATCGTGAATATAAAACGATTGCGATTAACGTTGTTTCGAAGATGTTGATAGTGGATAGTGGATTGATATTATCGTGAGGAACGTTAGAAATGTGTATATCAGTGTTTATAAAAATTACTTTAATAATTGGAATAGTTTTTTGAGAATATAAAATCGTTTAAGAAAAATTATTTTCCTGTCTCGAAAATAATTTAGAGAGGGTACAAATCATTTAGCAATGTCATTCTTCTGGAAGGATCCATTTTTCATTCGTATTCCATTATTAAATTATAACCTTCCAAATACTAAGCTAAATTTAAACTATCATTTTTCATAGAGAAATTAAAAATATTCCTTTTTCATTCCTCTGAAACACAGATCCACATTTTAATCCAACAAAAACCGTACAACGAAACTAAAAAATATTTAAATCATCTATAATTCTTGGAACGAGATTCATTGGGCCAATAGATCTCCAAAAAATTTACAAACAATTCAACGAAGAATAATTTGCAAAGTTTCGAATTCAAAATCAAGATCAAAAAAAAAAAAAAAAAAAAAAACTCTTGGAATCGTTCTTTTCCAAAAT
>NW_006263502.1:842584-842851 GCF_000469605.1 Apis dorsata
AAAACTCTTGGAATCGTTCTTTTCCAAAATTTTTCCACCCCACGAAAAATCGTCCACGGTATAAATATTCCGCCCCCCAGCTCATAACCATATTTCTGCCACCGTTTTCAAGGTTCTCCTCCCCTCCCCCTACGAATCGCTACATTTGGCCGGGATCAATTGAATCGATCAAACCCCCCCTCGTAATTAAGGGTCTGTCCCCGACTGGACGCCACACATTTTGATGGTATAATAATCGAGCGGGGGAGAGAGAGAGAGAGAGAGGAG
>NW_006263502.1:842909-844613 GCF_000469605.1 Apis dorsata
TCGGTGGGGCGGAGATAATCCAGGCGGATCAGGCGGAGACGAACGACGCCGCCTCGTAAATTCCACGGCGGCTTGTGTCGCGTGACTCACGGTCCACGATGTTTACAGGGGTTACGTCCTCCTCCTCCTGCTCCTTCGTAGCTGGTTCCCGTCACGGAGCTGGCAAAAACTCGTTTCGAGATGAGAGCGGCCCCTCGAAGCGAGAATTCGGCCGGGGNTGAGAGTGGAACCGCGGGCCGAAAAAGGGGGTAAACGCGACGTTCCACACTCCGTTGACCGCGAAATCCCAACCCCCGTGACCGATGCCACGAAGCTTGGAGACGTCGCGCTTCCGCGTGGACGACCACGTAGATGAGATTGGGGAAAACCTCGAGAGAAGGGATCGGAGAAAGGTTTTTAGGAGAGAGATTTTCCTTGTTTCTTCTGGACGGTTTAAACGGGATATGTTTGGAGATTGGTATTTGGGAGATTTAATGAGCAGAATAAAACGCAAGAGAAGAGAAAACGCGGCATGGAAATCAACGGTGTACGGATCCATCAAAATTCCGTTGGCGCGACCAATCCACCCCCTCTGGCGGGAAGAGCGCCAGAAAAATAGAAGAGGAAGCTCGCCGCGAAGTGGCGGACGGGAGAGGTGTGCAGACTGTACCGAAATCAGTAAGAGCCATTCACGTCTTGGCTACCCCTTGGCAGCCTCGGGGCAAACATTTAAATCCGCCAGCCCCGCTACTCGAGGAGGAGAACGCATCGTGCGGGCACGTTCTCTCTCCGCCATTGTAGCCCTCTTCTTTTTTTACCTATGCCCTCCGGCTTGTACGTGAAAGAGATAAGAGAGAGAGAGAGAAAGAGAGGGAGGGAGGGCCGCTATCGAGGAAATAACGCGACACAATGGGCGGGTGAGAGTGGCTTCTTCTTAGCATTCGCGATTGCATTAGGCAGTCAAATTCTGCCTATTCGGATCAAGGACTGTGGGCTTCTTAAGGGTCCGCTCAAGGGATGTACAGGAGACTATTAAGATAATTCAGAGGAAGGAATTTGCAAGATAAATGGAAAATATTCGTACGAATATTGATTTCGTTAACTATTGTCACAACTTTAATTTTTTTTTTCAACCCCTTTTGCAACTTGTATAAAGTTATTATCGCGCATTCAACGATGTAACAAGTGTATTCAATGTTACAACACACGCTTGGAAGGAAGAAAAGATCGGAAAGATCCTTTTCGCGCGATAATTCAAGAAATTTGTAAGTTTAATACGAACTCTCCTTCGCAATTTCACAATTTCGCGGCGAGTAAAGAATATCGTATCACGGACACGAACGTTGCCGTTGCGCAAAAGACTGAAAATTAACTTTTCCGCCAACTTTTTCTCCCTAACTCGACAAAATTTTCCTAATACCGATCTATTTGTACAAATTCCCGAGTATTTTTCCGAGCCAAATTTACCAAGAAACGCAATAACGCGTGTTGAGGAACGAAATGCACCACCCCCTCGTACGGGAAGGAAAACTTTGGCGGAGAGAGAACGGAGGCTGAAGTTTTAGCCGAAGAAACGAAATTTCTCCGGGGAGAGGGGAGGTGGGGTGGGTGGATGGGCCGCGTAGGAGGAACGGTCGAACCCCCGTGGGGACACGGACGGGGGGGCCAACCCCCGTACGCGTCGTATTGTAATGCGAAACTAAAACAGAATTATCCGATGGCCCG
>NW_006263502.1:844841-849441 GCF_000469605.1 Apis dorsata
GTCCGGGGGCGAGGTTCCGAGGCGAGGGTGGGTTGTCGGCGACGCGACACTTCCCCGGCCGGAGGGTGCATTTTAACGCGGCTAAAAAACGACCTGCTTAAAGGTCCCCGCCCCAAAAGGGATGCTTCGATGCTGTCGCGTGTGCACCCGTATATATCGCATGTATAGACGTAGACAGTGGAGATATCCAGCCTCAGATTTGCTAATGCTGTCGAGGGATGACGGTACATTGATTTATATTGTTCGAGGTGCGAGACTGGATAAGACGATGCTCTTTTCCTTTCTTTTTTTTTTTATCTTCATATTTATTTTTGCTATAATTGCAATAATAAGAAGAATGAAATGAAAAGTTTTGGAAAAGTCAAAACTGAAGAAAATCGAGTGTTTGAATTTAAATTTGGAATCTTAGAATTGGATAACTTGGAAAATTTATTCGGATAGTTTTTCGAGCAGTATCATTTCAATTCAATTACTTGAAGTAGTAACTTTTAATATTAACATTAATCAAATAAAATTATTTAATAACACTCCATATAAATTTTCCAAAAAGGAGAAACGTAAAAATTCTCAAACAATAAATTTCCACATATATATAAAACATCTTAAAAACCCTCGTCCCTCTTCGCATCATCACATTTTCTCCATCATTCTTTTTAACCCTCCTTCTCGTCTCCTTTCGAATCAACCCCTTCCCTAATCCTTTTCACTTTCTCTCTCTTTCTCTCTCTCTTTCTTTCTCTTTCTCTCCTCTCTCTCTCTCTCTCTCTCATCCGCATCGATTCGAATTCCGTTCAATCCCCGAGACAAGGAGGAAAGAAATCGATTCCGCGGTGAGCGATACGCGCTTGTCCGCCGCGTTTCAAATGCAAGTTCACGAACAACCAGTTTGTCAGGCGGCGAGGCGAACGGAAGTGGATTGCGCCCGTGATGGAACGGCGCGGCGTCCTCCACCAGGAATCCAGCGAGCGAAAACGTGGAGGGACCGTCTTATTGGACCGTCTTTCCTCCTCCTCCTCCTCCTCCTCCTCCTCTTCCTCCTCCTTCTTCCTCCTCCCTCCGTGACCAGTCGCATCGTGGGCGACGTATTTCGATACGCTTTAACCATTGCCAAATTCGCCGAGGTGGCGCGAGATCCGCGCGAAAGAAACGCGGAGTGACAGGAGACGCCTTCGCGAAACAACCTGAAACCTTGCCAATCCCTTTGTCCGATCGGTTTCTGTGAACGAGTTGACGATCGAGACGATTCCATTTGGCAACGCGTTCCCTTTTTCTCGGAAGAACGGTTCAAGGTTTTCCTCCTCCCTCCCCACGATTTTCTCGCTTCTTGTCGTTTAATTGAAAACGGGGACGTTTAAAGGGAAGACTGTAAGGTTTCACGATACGTTTTGACTTTTATTATAGCGAAAAGTTTGCCTGTAATTGTATGTAAAATGGAATTTTGAAAGCTGTTCTTTTCATTTTCTTTTTGAAAATTGATTTTTTTTTTAATCGATTCAATTTCATTTATCTTGGAGAGAATTTTTTTACTTTTTAATCTACCTGCGTAATTATATCGTTAAATTATGAAAAGAATGAAAAAAATATATGTAGTCTGATAGAAAAGAAATGATCTATCTGATTATAAAATTTCACACGTATATAATAATACAATTTGGAATTCAATTGACACATTCAATTGAATTCATTTTTAATTTTTAATGAAAAATGGCCGCGCGTCTAAACTTCCTTCCAGAATCAAGTATCCTTGCGCTCGTAATAACAAAATAACAGAATCACGACGGAGCACGGATCGAATTACAAGTGCACCATTCGACACCGTTGCTTTTCCCTTCTTCCATTTTTTCTCTCTCTCTCTCTCTCTTCCTCTCTTTCCCTTCTTTTTCTCACTTATCAACGCGTTGATAAAGCGAGGGATACCGGCAAGGGTATCGTTGTTGGTCGGCTTTCCAGAGATGGCTGCGTCTCTAAACAACATGGACAAGGATATTCGGTTTCAATGATATCGATGCCATCGTGCTCGATACTTCGACAACCCCTGTTGAGAAAGGGTGGCGTGGACGTAGTTTCGTGTGGACGAGAGAACGTTACCTACACGATGCCCGGGCATGGATCATTCGTCGTTTTTCTCCTGTTTTTGGTTCGTGGAAACGGGTCGTTGTCTCCGGTTACGTGACGAAGCAACGGTGTACGACGAGATTTATGGCCGGGCGTTTCGACCGTCTCCTCTCGAGTCGAGTCTCCTCGAGGTGGAGGAATTTTATACCGTGTCACCTCCGTGGTGGAATTTCATTCGAAGCGCGAATGAAGCAATAAAATGACACGATTTTCACATTGATTGGGGACTTGTCGAGAAATTCTTCGAGGAAGACGTTGGAATATATATTTCCAAGAGAATAAACGAAACTTTTGATCCCGACGATCAAATTATCTTTAAAAACTTATTCAAATCGTGACGAAATTCGTCGATTCAACCTCCAAGATTAAATGAAAAAGACTACACTGATAACTCGATCTAAACGACAGATCAAAGTTCGAAAGTTTTATCTCGATCCAATCACCACCAGCCACGCAAGATCAACCAAAACGCAAAACCAAAAAATTTTCACACGCTTTCCAGCCTCGCCAGATCTCCATCGAATCCAACCCACCCAATCGACCGGTTTATTTTACGATTCCTCGAGTGGATACCTCATAATACGTCTCCTTGTTCATCAACGCCCTCTTCAAACGCCACACGATACGGAGCAACGATCCATCCAACGATCCATTAATGCCTCCATAAACATATAAGCTCAAGGAACGGGAGGAAAAGGTCAAAGGCCTCCCCGAAAGCTCGAAACGAGCGTTATTCCTCCCATCTCATCGATAGACGGCGACGATGATTTTATTCCTCCTCCCCTCCGCGTAGCCAGACAGAATTTCAGCCAGGTTTGAAAGCGCGCGGAGCAGACAGGGCGAGACCACGGATTCCCCGATTTTCGAGGCGTTGATTCGCGCGTCATCGCGCGTCTCGTCACGCGGACACGCGGCCCGATAATGCACTTACACGCGGGGGGAGGGGGATGAGCGGCAGGCTGGCAACAAATGCGATGAATGCCGGCTTGATTGGAGCCTCGTGAAACACGCGGCGCCCTGCGATACGTCGAAACGCGCGTGCCGCGCGCGATTCAATTACCGTCTCTCCGCTCGCCTCCGATCCGCCACTCTTCCCCCTCCTCGCCTCCCTTCGATTTATCACGGCCACTGTGTCTCGACTGCTCGTCGCCTCTTGCCGACTGTCGTCGACGTTCGACGACGTAAGATTTCATTCGCGAGCCGGAGGGGGAGGGGAGGGTTTCGGGGGTATTTGGATCACGTAGGGATCGGATAATGGGGCTTGACGAAGAATTGTTGGGAGGATTGGGAGAAGACGCGTGTCTGGAGTGGATGTCTGCGATGATTGAGGATTTTTCAGGATCTGTAGAATTAAAGCGGTTCGAGGAATTTGTGTTATTGCTATCTTGGAATATCTTGATTCGCGATTGTTGGGTTTCGATTTCAGTGGATATTGGGGAGAGGTTTCGATGGATTATTTTGGTGTCTGAGGAAATTTAGGAATTCAGTGCTTGGAATCGAAAGGAGAGACTTGGAAAAATGGGGATGATCGAAGTGAAACAAATTTGTTATTTTGAAATTTAATATCCCGAAATATGGAATTCAGTATCGAGTGTTATAGATTTTTGGAATTTAATTTGATATTCAATTGTTCGAAATTTGGAGCGAGGAATATTTAGAATTCTTCGTTCACGAAATATCGAGCATTCGGCCTTCAAAATAGCCACAAAAGAAACTGTCCAATAAACCAACATCCCCTAGATCATCGAAGCATGTGTTGTTCTGACACTTTCTTAATACATGTCTCCGCGTCCCCAACATGAAAAGCGACGTTGACAAGAACGAGGTCGACCAGCTGTCAAACGTCGTACACCCTTATTACCTTCTTAATCTCACCCCGAACAATTCCGTTTCATTCCGTTTCTTCCATCCCTAAATCACCCTCTCTTTCATTTCCATTTCATCACCATAAAATATATATATATATATATCTTATACATTGTGACTGCAATATTCGATTCTTATAGTAGTCCATATCATATTTATACCATAGTATTTTTCAACTTATAATTTTTTAATAATTAAATTATACTTGATATAAAATTATTAAAAATAAATTCCAATTGACAAGAATAATTCGAATAATTCGTTATTATAATTCTTCTAATTAAAATTAAAAAAATTACAAAATATTAAATAAAAAATTCACCCCAATCCAAAAAATTCCTCTATAAATCAACGCAACGTTAAAATCGCTAATTTTATACCCGAAATATCTCGAAATCCCTCACGACTCTCAGACACTCTAATCGGAATTTACCTTAATAATTTCACCCGACACGCAATACCGCGGCGCAATATCGACAAGAACAAACGGTTGTTGCACAAACGTTGTTGCGTTGCGCGTGCATCATCGTGCACGGTTTCGAATCGAATCAGGGATCCCGACAGCAGCCAAGCCAATAACGTAATCGTAAGATGCAATTCCGAGGTTGGCGCATGGTGG
>NW_006263502.1:849730-852761 GCF_000469605.1 Apis dorsata
ACCTACACTTGGCGGATTCCAGCGGTGCCCGCGCATCGTGGCTTGGATTACGGAATGCCTTTGACGCGCGTGTAACAGAACAGTGGCCGTAATAGATTCATGCGAAATCCCGGCTAAACATAATTACAATAATTCTGCGGCCGCCGATCAAAGGGCGGAATCGGGTCCCGGTCACCAATTACCCGGCCTAACATTATTATGCAGTTGTATCGAAGTCGAGACGTCTGGGAGGGGGGAGGATATCCGTCGTTTTTCATTTGGCCAATTCGCATAATTCCCGCGCACGTTTCCCCGCGCGAGGGGAAGGGAGAGGAGTCAAGGCTGTAATAAGCACGCGTAAATTCCTCGCGGCGGAGGCGATGCTCTCCCTGCTCATCGGTGGAAGATGAACGGCTTTCTTCCGATTGCTCGTCCTCGATCGTTTCTTTTTGTTCTCAGGGTTGTTGTTAGGGGATCGCGGGTAGGGAGTTATTCGAATTTATTTGGAGGTGGTTTTTGATTTTTTTTATTAAGCGATCTTCATCATTGTTCGAAAAAAAGGTTCATTCGTTCGTGACACGAATATACGATTTCTAACACGATTAAATCTACTCTCATTCTCAATTTCGCATTACAATCATCTCGCTCGTTTCCACAATCTCTAAAAAAAAAGGAAAAATGAGGAAAAGGAGAAATACCTACAACCCTCTTCCTCCGTTATCCTTCATCATCATTCCAACCCCGATAAGGAAGAAAGAGGACATACGTCTCGAAATATTTAAGTTTCTGAACCCACCCCTCCTCCCTCCCTCCCCCACCACCGCGAATTTCCAATTTCTCCGTCAAAGAGCATCGCATATTGTCGGAGGCAACTCGTGTAACTCTGTGCTGCGATGGAATGAAGACCGGTCCAAGGAATGATCCAATCTCCGCGGGGGCTTTGTTCGTTGAAAGGCGGCGAATAACCTTATGCAAATCAGGGGAGATCTAGTAGGAGAAGAATCAAGGGCGAGGCGAAAGAAGCGCGCCACTGGTTAAAAAAAAAAAAAAAAGAAAAAAGAAAAGAACAGGGGCAAAAATCGGCGGATTATGGAAATGAAGCCGGTCGATGATCCTCCTCGCGGGCACGTAGGCCTGCGCCAATGGGGGAATCGAGATCGTTAATCTCGCGGCGGAAGGGTTTGCTTATCGCGCGGGGATGAATTAGGGTTGGTCGCCGTGAGGGATGCGGGAGGGGGGGGAGAGGGGATTTAAATAAGGAACGCGACCGCGTAATAACAAGGCTGATCGGCTTCTGTCCTGAGTGGTGCACGTCACACGCGTCCCCTTAGGCCGATCGTTGCGAGCCACTGTCCCTGGCTCTCCCTCCCTCCCTCCCTCTTGTCCGGCTCCTGTTGCACGCCGATCTTCGAGATCGGCCAGTCACGCCTGGAGAACCGCGTCTCGAGTGCTACTTGAATTCGATTCGATGGAGATCGGGAGGTCCGTGGACCGATCGATCTTGGGATATGGGAGTTGAATTGAAATTTTTTCTATCCCTTTCTTCTATTCCTTTCTCGAGTTTTTCCCGAAATTTCTGATCCGGCTCTTCTCCTGATATCTGGATTATTATTTTATTTTTTTAAATAAAATCCATCGGATCGTCGAAAACTTGATAATTAATAATGGCAAGGGATAACGTTTCGATGTTTATGGATTAAGTTGAATTTTAAAATTTTTTTTACATATTCATTTCTGATTCGTGATATTTATAGGTAAAATAATGTTTATTAAAAATATGAAAATTGATCAAATTGACGGTAAAGTATACTTTTTATTCCGAGTAATTTTTATTTGTCGACTCTTCGAGAGTATTCTCATTGTTTAAAATTGCATTTTCATATTTTTATCTCTGTTATTATATTTCAACATTGATATATTAAATTTTTTAATTGTTACTATATATTATATTTATACTTTTAATTTATATTTTAAAGCATTTAAAATATTTCGAAGCAAGAGATAATTGTTCGTTTGAATTTATAAAATTTTTGCAATTTGCATTCTTGCATTGAAAATAATCGTACGCGTTATATTAGAAATTTACAACGATTAATACATTAGCAACCCCTTTTTGGCCGAATTAATTTAATTTGGACATTATGGCCCTCTGAGAAAGATCTTCTTTCTGCCCGAGTAATTGAGCAATTTATTTACGGTGAAGTTTAATTAAAAATATAGTTTCTAATTAAATCTTGTTTGCCGTGTCTTTCAGTTAAAAACTTGTTCAGAAACTCGAAAACTTTCTTCGAAGGATGTATCCTTCAAATAATCAAATGTTAATAAAAATTAATCACGACCAGAAATCTTTGACCGATTCTTTTATCTTAATAAATCACAAAATAAGATTAAATTTTAAATAATTAATATTCAACTCAAAATTCTACAAATAATCGGAGGATATCGATGAAATTCTTCGCTAATTAATTCTTTTGATCCGTGATTTTGATTGATTTTTCGAAAGTCTTACAATATTAGTACAACAATATCTCGTCATAGAGCAATATCTACCATCAAAACTTGAAGAATTAAATTAATTAAACCTTTTGTCTAATCTAGTGTGAGCACTGAATATTAAATATCGTAACCACGCGTAGATATTTCCAAAAAGCTTTATTATTTACGAACCACTCGATGCATAGTATCGTCACGTACGATTCACGTATCTACCCAGAAAACGCATTTACCTAAAAAAAGAACGATCGAGGGCGTATTCCAGTTTAGAAAGTCGGAAGAGAGGCACTGTGTGTGGCAATGACCCAGTTGGGAAACGAAAATCGACGAACTCGGGCCGTTAACCCGGCAAGTTGCGGTTCGCTGGTAACCCGAAAAATTGTGCAAACCTCGCCACATGAATTCCGAACCGTTGCCAATGCGAGACAGTTGGCAAAACATTTTTCTGGCGAGCATCATCGAAACTATTATCGTAAAGAAACACTGTCGATTGTGCTCCGCCAAAAGCCAAAAGCCAAAAGCCAAGGATTCTTCTTTCCTTTTTTTTTTTTTTTTTTTT
>NW_006263502.1:853020-863992 GCF_000469605.1 Apis dorsata
TATCGAGATCAATGGACCAATAATCGAGGACCATATTGCGATGTAAATTTATGGAAATATGAATCTTCTTAGGAAAAAATATGAATATTTATGAATTATAATTTATTTTAAATTTATTTCAATTACATTAGATGATAAATGAACTGTAAAGTTTGTCTTATTAGATATTTATATAGTTGCTGGATTTTTATATTTTTGAATAGTAATTATCTTGTGATCATTAATTTTATGATAGGTAAAATTTATTTTATATTTTAGGAATAAGCGAGTGTATCGTTTTGTTGTATGTAATTTTATATTTTAGAATATTACATTGGAAAATATATTTTTTAAATAATCAGGAAAGGTTATTAATCTGTAATATTCTTGTTTCACAATAATTTTTCTTCATTCAAGATCTCTTTTAGATTCGAGTTAACGATTATATAAGACGAGATACATATGATAAAGTGTGATTCGAGGTGATAATTATAATATAAATTAAATAAGGATAATCTGATATCTTAAAACTTTCGATTAATAATAATAATAATATAATTGGTACAAGGGATAAGATTTCTTATTTTAGATAATTTAAAAAACGAGCATATATAAATCACAATTTTAATTACATATTCATTTGAACTTTTAATTTATTCACAATTATTAATCTTTCTCAGCTAGATTATATAATATTGAAATCATTCGTGCCTTGATTGAGATTTACGCACGATCTGATTAAAAGTATCGATAATATTTAATTGAAGCCAGAAGGAAATACGATACAGCAATTAATTAGAAAAAATATTTAAAATTCTACTTGGTTAAGATCTGATTCAACCTCTTTTCATAGTCAACTCTAATGTAGATACAATTTAGACCGAACACGGGCCTAATAAAGATAACCGGTACGCGATTTATTCAAGTTTTATTCAAATCTTATTCTAATTACGATAGAAACATAATCAAAGGCTAATCTATATAGCCCTATAGCCTGCTCCGATCTAGATATAAGTTAAACTCGAACTAGTCCTAATCGCGACGCCAATTTAACTCCAAGTGGTTATCGTTTGCCAGATAACGACCATCGCCGTGGCCAACTGCGATCTCGATCTAAATTTAATCGGAATCTCAATCAACAAATCTAACTAGCATCTGCTAGAAACTGATTTGCAACACTTGGAGAAACATCTTCGCCATTTTTCCCGCTCGTTATCTGAATTACGATATACTCTTAATGATGTATAAGTAAATATCGTTCCTTTAAAATCTAATAATTTTAAATTTGAAATAAATTATAGCAACGACGATACAGCTCGAAAAATTTATATTCATTCTACAGGACGAATGATTAATATTTAATTCGTTTATAAATTTTAACAAATCCTTCGTTTCGTCCTCGTCCACGACAAGATTGAATTTGTTTCAACCTATGAAATCTTCAAAATATTCTGGAAATTTCTTACAAAAATTAGTTGAAAACGCTTCATCTTTCGAACTACTCTCGATTTCAACATTCTCAGAAATTTAAAAAAAAAAAAAAATGGGTCAACAAAATTCGAAGAATTTTTCCACCACGGAATAAACCTCGCTATCTAAAAATCTCCCTCCCCCTCCATTTTCCCTCTAACGCCATTCGAAATATCGGGACAGTGCGAGCTTTCCTATATAAATGTTTCATCGGTCTGCACGAATATTCGGATGCTTTCAATGTTCTATTCGTTTCGCTGGAACGTCAATTTCAATCGTTATTCCGACAGAACGGAATGTTTTATTTACCGAATATACCTGTCAATCAATCGGCTTAATTCGGCCGAGAAAACGAATCGATGGTGAACGACGCTACGAAATTTAACACACAGATGCACACACACACACACACGTGTAGGGAATCCGAATTTCTATACGTATACGCGTTTCATATGTATATGTATATGTATATATCGATTTTCCAGAAATAGGTATGGACGCCTATGTGGGCCGGCGATTAATAGTAGAACAATTGTTGGTCAACGCGCCGCTGTTTCCATTTAGTGTTCGGTCAGCGCGATAATGGAACTGTAAATCGTTCGACGTTTGTAATTAATCAGGGTCGACTAGTCGATTCGATGCCGTGCCACGTGCAAACGATTTCTCTAAAGCGGGCTACTCGAACGAGGATTGTCGCTGATTAAGAAACGAGAGGATGGGATCGGGATCGGGATCGGGATCGGGATCGTTCTCCGCTCAATTTATCTCGGTGACGAGCTACGAGATAAATTATTCCACTTTTCTAGACACGGGGTAAATTCGTTTAATTGTAGATCAAATTGGAGAAACGAATTATTCTTCCTCGATCGTTTTATTTTTAACGTATTGATATCATATTGCTTGTGCTATGTTATATTGTGTACAGTTAATAAAATATTCGATATCTTCGAAGAGATGAAAATAAATCTGTAATGGTTATACAAAAATATCGAGGATATATTTTATTAAGTTATTTTATTAAGCCAATTGGAAAGATAATGAAATCACTGCGAATTATATTAGAGTAGAGGAACAAATCTCAACCGATATTTCTTTTTCATTAATACTCTGTAAAAAATAACATGAACATTTTCAAAACAACCACAGATATATTATAAAACGAGAAATATTTTAATGTTACGTAAAATTATATTAAACATCACTGTAATCTAATATTAAAAATTCACAAAAGAAAAACTGACCAAGCAAAAATTCGATTTCTTCTATCATTCCCCGACAAAGATAACAACGCGTATCTCAGAAAATAAGCCGAACTGGTTGGCTTACAAGGTTTCCAAGTTGTTCGTGTTTACGATCGATTGTCTTCTCTCGTGTTCGAATTATTGCAAGACGTTTCGATCTCGGTTACCGGTTTCCTTTTACCCTGAAAATAGAGCTGGATCCAAAAACATTTTACCCCTTTTTTCCCCCTCCCCTCCTCTCAGTCTAGTATGCTAATCGTACTTGGTGTCGTATATCGTATCGTTAATGCTCGGCCAGAGCGGAAACGTTAACGGGGCTCTCTTCGATCGTTTGCCGGGGCCATGAATCATAAGCCGCGGAAAAGATAAATAAAATCGTACAAAGCCAGCGTTGCGTGTAACTTCATTATGCGGGACAAGCTTCTACGAGTACGACTGTTCATATATCATTTCGATCGGTCGATGTGTGCTTGAAAATCCGTGAGCTTTTTTTTTCCCCCCTTTTTTCTTTTTCAACCGTGTATACCTGTTCGGTATAAGGGGTTATTTATGAGGCAGGCGCCGCTACCGAGATGAAAATTCGAGTTTTCGAAGTCAAGTAGCTCGGAGAAAAGCTTTATTCGTTTAATTTCGCGAGTTTGATATTGTTTAAATTGATTCGATGGAAATTTTTAAATTTAGTGAAAGATTCTGAATTTTAATGAATTTTAATGAACAATAATAAAAAGGCAAAGGTTTTGTGAAAGTATATTGTAAATATTATGATAGAGAATTAAGAATTACATTTTGAATTTCTTTTAGAAGATGATGAAGATTAAAAGGAAGATTAGATAAGTTTGAGGGATAAATTTAAGGGATAATCGTGGATATTTGCATTTGATAATTTTCAAGGATTTTTCAGTGTTGAAAGAAGGTAAGAAAGCTTCTAGGGGAATTCTTAGTTTTCGAGATTCGATAGGAAACAGAGGCCAATAAATCACCCTGGAAAGAAATCGCCATTTCCGTCAACTCACTTCTCGCGTGGAACGTTAAAATTTCTTTCTATGGCTTTGAAATTCCATACCTCTTGAAACTTCTAACTCCTTTCACGATCTAATTTTTATCGAAGTAATAACTTCTTGACTCTCTGATACACTAGAAACGAGGTTTCATCATAGATATCAATGCGAAACCCATATCGATGTAACAAAATTCGACGAATGTTCTCAAGTTGTTGAAACATATTAGAGGATTCGTTATTAAATTACTCACTTGCTGTATATTCCAGAAATGGAATGGATTTTTTATAAGCATCAGATGCATGCATTTGGACATTCTATGTATTCATGTTATTCATATAAAATATGTAAAATGGGTTACATCTACTTATACGATTTTCTACTTATAACGCGATATAAGTTAATAACAGTTAATTAAATTGGTAATGTTAGAATGACAGGTATTAATTTTTTTTCGAGATTTTTTAATTTATATTAAAAATACAGGTATAAAGCAAGCTTTTTTTTTTAAAGATTCCTCTTCAATCAGAGAGATGGTAATAGAAACATCAGAAGACAATAGTTATTCTTCGTCTCAACTTTTAATAATTGAAAATGAAACGAAAAGAGAAATTCTTCTATCAGGCTCGAGTGCTATTTTCCATTTTTCTCCATTTCCACAGAGCATTTACTTTCCTTCGCTAATTTCTTCCTTCCTCTCTCTCTTCCTCTCTATTCTTTTCGATCTTCTATTCGAAAGATTTTTTTTCACCAATTTCAGCTTCAACAAAAATCAATTAAAACTCTCTTGCATTTTAATACTACAACTACGATAGGCAAGCGAAACAAATTACGAATGATGATAGTTTTGGATCGAAAAATTGATGGATATCAATTTTGTTATTGTTTGAAAAAATTGTTTGCGTTGCGTTTTTAAAAAATTTTTCGAAACAATAATTTCAGGTTTATATGTATATGTATATAATCTTTTTTTTTTTTATTTTGTTATTATCGTAGTTGTTATTATATTTAGAAAAATATTTGAAAAATAGATATTTCAGATTTGCCTTTTGTCCGGGACGATTTATATTGAAACAATGTGGAGGTGAAAGGTGGATGAATAGATAGTAGGGTTGGCACGCGAAAAATCTGTCACTGGGAACGACTGTAATACGATCAAATAAATCAGTCGCATTCCATGGTCGGATGACTCTCTGCGCTTTGATGTGCCTATTAATTAGATAACAATTGCTTTTGAATTAAACGGATAATTAGTCCCTTTGTCCGGGACTGTCTGGGATCAGTGATCTACAGAGAAATGTGAAAATATTTGTAAAGTTCCGATTCTGACTATGGTACATTGTCAAACACGTTTATTTTTCAATTATTATAAAATTCTAAAATCCTAGAGATTATTCTATTTTGTCAAATTTTTTCTTTAAAATTTTTTTAAAAATAAAAATAAAGGGAAAAAATAGAATAAATAGAGAAAGAAAAAAAATTCGAATAGAAAATATTCTTCAAAAGCTTTCCATTTGAATTTTTTCGAGTTAAAAAAGTTTTCTTTTTTAAATCGTATAGAGACGTTTATTCTTCCTGTACAATTTTCGAATTCATTTCTTGAATGGAAAATTTCTCTCGTAATTTCACAACTTTTCTTTTCCAAATATAAAATTTCCAAATTTGTTTGATATTATATTTTTACCTTGAAATTCATTTTCTGGAAATTAAGCAAAAAAACTGATTGCAGTGTTCAATAAGCATGCATGATCGCGTGAGGAATAATCTCTAATATGAGGATTTATTTTATTTCCTATTATAATTATTATTGTATGTACGCGTGTCCCCTTAAACTTAAACCACTTAAATACATGAGCAATTATTCTATTTAATTCTTTGCTTATCCTATCCTATTATTAGCCTAGTTTTAAATCTCGTATACGTATATATGCATTGAAAACGTAAGGTTAATCTAATTTATGTATTTCGACTTCAACCCCGTTACAGTTATTTTTCATTCTCACACTATTACTCATACCGATATACCGTTAATTTATTCCGGTTTAATATTAAATCAGACTAATGCATATACAATATGTCCAATGGAATTATTCTTATTAGATTAAAAGTGGGTGGGGAAAGAAGAAAAGTAAAGCTAGTTTAAAAAAAAAAAAATTAGCATTCACGATCATGTAATAAAATACTTATGCACTCTCGTGACGAATTTATTATTCCCTTATAAAAACAGAATTGAAAATCATACTTAAAGATTAATCACCATCTTTTCCCTCTCCTCTAAATATATTAAAATTCACAGAGACGATCATCGAACTCAACACGGATCTCATTCAACCGTATTTCCTCCAAAAGAAAAAAACACTGCGCCCTTAAAATAAAATAAAAAAAAAAAAAAAAGAATCAATCAAAACCGTTCATCGCGTTTTTTTTCGCGTTAACACTTCGAATTAATGTCGGGGAAAAAAAGAGAAAGGAAGGAGAGAGAATAAGTTCGTTAAAATAATTCCCCTTAATAATTTTATCGCTGGCCAAAACGGACGGATATAATCGGGGGAGGGGGAGGAAAAATCGTGCCGCGACATTTTTCTCGAGAACCGCGACGCGTTATTGCATTACCACGTTTCCGCATACAAATTTCCGCGGGAACGACGTGATAATATAATCTTTTTTCTCTCTCCTCCTCCTTCTCCTCCTCCTCCATCCCTCTCTTCCTCTCTCTCACGGTGACCGGTGCTCACCCCCTTGAACATGTGTTGCAGCGCTGGCTAATTTTGCATATAAATTGCCTGCCGGCCGGCGAGAAATGGGAAACCGGTATTCAAGGTACTCTTTTCACACAGAGGACAGAGAGGACAGAGAGGAAGAGAGAGAGAGAGAGAGAGAGAGAATAGCACGTGAATACGATTAAAACGAGCTGTCTGTCTCTCTTTCTTTCTCTCTCTCTCTCTCTCTCTCTCTTCCCGTGCCTTGGTCAGTGAGCAAATTTCCTGTTTCCGACCGGGAGAAGGAAGTATATCACGTCGGCCTACTTAATTCCCTATGAATCGTGGATGGAACGCGGCGCCTAGGACGGAATGTGTAATGGGGGGGAATGCACGGGCGAGGGATGAGAGTGAAACGGTGTAATCGAGGAAAATCGTTGGTAAGATGACCGGGGACTTGGAGTGTCGAGCAAATATGTAGGTTAGAAGAGACGTGGATGGATCGTGGACGAAATTCTCGTTCGGATGATGGAACATGTCCGTGAACGGGGGATGAAAAAGGAGAGAGCGGGGGAGGGAGGTACCTAGGAGAAAACCTCGTGTTTGAAGATAATTTTTTAGATTTTATTTCGATTCTCTTTATTCTTGAGTTTAAAAGTATTATCAAAACGATTATCAAAGAAGAAGAAGAGAATGGATAAGATTGGTTGAGATGAATTGATTGGTAGATAAAATTGTTTTGGAAAGAATTTGAATATTTGAAATGGTAGGTAGAATAGTGAAATTTTTCTGTGGAGGAAAAATTCTTTTGAATAGCAGAAATTGAATTAATTTAAACGTTCGAAGAAGGAACAATGTAATATTTCTCTTCGGAAGGATAAAATTATAAATTTATTATTTGATTGCATGAAATAATTTTTGGAAAAGTTTTTAAAGTTTTTAATTTATAAATATAACGTAATATAAATTTAATACAAATTTTCCTGTGAAAGAGATGAAACTTCATTGGATCAACACTTGATTTTCGAAATGTTTAAAGTTTTTAATTAATACAATATGAATTTTCCTCTATATATAAATTTATTGGATCGATTTTTCGGAAAGTTTAAAACTTTCAAGATTGTTTTAGACAATGTTTAGTTTTATATATTTATATACATTATAGTTAGATAGACTAACTTGTACAGATACCTTATATAAATTTCTTCGAGCAAGGGGTGAATTATGAAGGTTTATTGGGTAATCGGTTTTAAACTAAATTCTCAGAAAGTTTCAAGTTGGTAACTTGTATAATATAAATTTGTCTGCAAAGAAGATGAATATATTGAACAATGAAATTGAATTCTCCATAATATCCAAATATAATTTGTATTTAATTATTGCACAATTTAAAATTGCAAACAATTTATAGAATCTTATCATTTTACTTGCACCACGAAAAACTTTACTTGAACTTTCTTAATAAACTTCCTTGATAACAAGATTATTAATTTCATCTTCTACTTACTTTCACAAAACTACCATATAAAATTTCTTTTCATTCATTCTCGACACCCATAAATAACCCATTCCCTATCAACATCTCCCTATCAACAATTTTTACTCATACCTTCTTCGCAGACACCTTCTTCCTACATTAAAACTAAAACTTTTCCTCGAGACGAAAGGGCGCGCGAAAAACAAATATGTCTCCGCCCATAATAGAAACGATTGCTTTCGCGACATTCGAGATTCGCCCCAAGGCGTTGGGATTCGTCCTCTTTCGGAAAGGAAAGAGGACAAGAGTTAACTCGGAAGAAAAAAGAAAGAGACGAAGGGGGGAGGCCGTGACCGTAGGCGCCGCGCTTCCCTCACAGGTAATTGTGCAGAACACAAGGGAAATCTCGCCGTTGTACGTGCGAAACCGACGAGGATGGAAACTGGCTGGTGGCAGCTGGCGTGTTCTGGATCGTTGCTCCATTCATAGTTTCCTGCTCGATTGAGCACCGCGCTCAAGTCTCCGTGCCCGGCCAACGACTTTGATTCAAGCCCCCGATACGACGTTCAATTTTGCCTCATTAATTCCCGAGCGTCGGCCGCTCGATTCCCGTGACGATAAATAACGGGATCACGGAGGACCGGCGCAATCGCGCGGAGCACGTACGATTTTACGCGCGTAATTCCGCTCGCGAGATTATAAATCGATCGGTATCGGAGATTTCGCTCGTGGGGAGATGTCGGGTTCGTTAGAGGGGAAGGGGGAAGGTGTTAAATAAGAAATATCGGGAATTTCGATTCGAACGCGTGATTAGGCTTTATTGGATAATTTCGATTGATACGATTTCGATATTAATCGCTACGTCGTAATTTTCGTTTTTCAATCGCGTTTCAGGAGTGGAAAATCGAAAGATGGACGTTCAATTTTTTTTTTTTAGTATCGATTCGTGTATTTTATGATTCGATGAATGTACTTTGAAAGTGGTAGAAATGTTGTTTAAGTCGTAATACTCGTAGAATTTTTGAATAGAAAAATATTCTAGAAGTTTTGTGTGATTTATTTAAACTTTGTACTCGTGGAAATTAATATCAAATTTCGATTTGGAAAACCATTTAACTAACGAACAATGAAAGACGGCTAGAATCTATCTTGTAAAAAGTCGAACCTAACCCCGGAAACATAATTCATGGACTAAACGTAGCAAGGTTACAAGGGATCCTGGTTGGAAACCCGTGTTCATGGGTTGGAGCGACGTGTTGGAGCGTTCGCAAGTCACGCTGACATCTCTGGAACAGGGACATGCGCCGCGAACGAAGAGCGGGGTCTTCGATTTTATCTCGAGACTCGCCTTCCCTGGAGAGGCCTCTTCGAATTCTAAGCCTTCAGACACGCGGCCACTCGTCGACCTCCTCGACAAATGGCCGCGCTTGATCCTGAAGGGACGTGGCTACCGCGATAATTAACCCAAAAACCCGAGGAGGAGAATGCTTATCGCCTCGTTAATATTGCTGCCGATTGTGCGTTGGACGTGAAGATCATGTCCCTGCGAATGATTACACGAAACTGCTCGATTTGACCCATTTTACTTTCTTTTTTCCAACCAAACGAATCCGCACGCTTAAAATCTCAATCTTAGCGTAAAATCGGACGAAAGGAAGTGGAGGAATCGAGTAATTCGAACATTCGAATACTCCATAATTCGAATTCTAAAAACACCCATCGAAACAACCCGATCATCTCGAGAAAGGAAAAGAAAAATTCAGCACCCTTTCCTCTCCAAAGTCATCGACAATGAACGCTCGAACGTTTGACCATTTAGCCGAAGGATCGAAAAGGGGGCGGAAAATAAAAAAGGAGAAGCTGTAACAAGCTGCTCGTGGAAAACGAGACAGGAGGAGGGGAGGAGGGGAAGGGATCGTAGGTGTCCGTGTAAAAGGGGATACCAGCATATAGGATCAAGCCACGAAAGCTGCCCCGTGGCCGGTTGTTCGTGTCGGGTTGGCCGCAGGTCCGGCATGTATATGCATAAAAGATGCTAATCTGAAACGGTAGCTCGCATTGCCGCGAGTGGAGCAGCCTCTCTGTCGAGCGTTCTCGCCAACTGTTCACTTGGCCGCTCGGACTGACGGCACCACGAGATCCTGGAGCGAGATTGCCAGCCCCATTCATGGCGGGTGGAGGCATGGCGTGTGTGTGTGTACGTATGCGCACCGCGTCCAAAGCTCTTTCTCTCTCTCTCTCTTTCTCTCTTTCTCTCCGCACTCGTTAGCGCCGCTAAATGGACACCCTGATATATCGGGGCAAGAGCTCATTAGACGCCCCCGCAATCGTCCGCCCGATTTGACCGGGAAAAAGGTCTAATTGCCGGTGTTGATTTTATAATTGGCTCGGTTGGGTCGCGGGCGTACCTTTTCCGCGATCAGCGAAACCCTCTTGCGATCGTTAATTGACGATGAGAGATCCTTGAGTTTCACTTTGGACGGATAAGATGGAATTTTGTTACTCGTAATGTATCGATATAAAGAATCGATATCGTTGAAACGAATTAAATTCTAAGTTAATCTAAGTACTAAGTAAATTACAATAAGTAACAGGATTAAAAAAAGTATCGCATTGTTCCAGTAAATCGAGGAAAGAAAAAAAGAAAAGAAAAGATTGACCTAACCCATTCGACGCTTATTAAACCCGATCCACCGATCCCTATCTCCCAATTACGCAAACCGATTCGACAACTGAGAGCCATACTTGTTAAGACATCACCGGGGGAACATCATTTACAATCTCGCCTCCTCGATCTTTCTCCCGATCTTCAGTGACGAACCCTCGAAAAGGCCCCGTGAAAACAAAAAGGGGAAATGCCAAGAAAGAAAGAAAGAAAGAGAGAAGGAAAGAAAGAAAGAAACCAGCGGGAACACCCGCGGAGAGGAATCTAAATCACCCAGCGGGACTCGACGAACTTAGCCCCGTTCAATTTACATCCAATGCATGAACATTGCACTCGGAGTAATTACCGTGGCCGGTCTAACGCGGGACAAAGTAATTGGTTCTCGGCCCGATATCGGCCTCGCGCATGCATACATGTCTCTATCTATCTCTCTCTCTCTCTCT
>NW_006263502.1:864150-869503 GCF_000469605.1 Apis dorsata
TGCGAGTCTTAACGCGATCGAAGGGTGGAGCAGCCTATCGTTATGATGAAAATTCGCGTGCAACTTTTACATACGATATGCGCATCTTTCATGCTACTCAAGCATATATATATTCTTTTTTAGATTAGGTTCTCGTTACTTTGCGAAACGATCGATTTTTTCTCCCTTATTGAGATGTTTGTTCGAAAAAGATTTGGGAAGGAATATTTGCAAAGAAATTGTTGATCTAGAAAGAATTTAAAATCTTTAATTACAAAGTTACTAGTTCGCACGTGTAATGAAAATTTATTTATCGATTTCAAAAATCTTGATTTTCTCATTGTCTTAACTTTCTACGATCCTAAGAAACGATATTTGGCCAACTTCTTATGACCTAGAACTTACGACTCAAGATAAGCAATAGAATTATTCTAGATACCGGTTTTATTGTAGATAATAGTTTCTGGATTATACAGTTAATAAAATCGTGAAATATAATTTATTCTACTATTAGCCTATTACAAGAGCCTGTCGGCATCAAATCCCAACAATGCACGTTACGACACGATCCTGATCAACTGCATCCTACTATTTAAATAGCGACACGTTTAATCTAATTATAGGTTAGGTTACACTTCATCATTTTAGTCACGTCTCGCAGTAACAGTTAACAATTTGAATATACGTACGTAAATGCGTATAAGTACTATCTACTAATCCATAATCCCGTTCAATTTCCCATGCGCAAACATGCAAGATGAATAAACGCAACAACAACAACAAAAAAAAGAAAAAAAAGTTTAATTGAAAGCAGAGAATTCATAACCTCATTCTCGAGTAATTGTCCATTCGTTCTCACCGCTCTGATACTTCTGATATACGTGTGTAAAAATTCACTCACACCCTATCTTTACTGATAATATCAAAAAATAAAAGTAAACCGTCTATTGCATTACGACCAATAACACTCGCATTTATCTCGCATGCCAACATTTTATCTCCGCACAATACCGGGATCGCGCCGATGAAAAAGCGGAGCGAGAATTATAATCCATTCACGGAATAACGCGTGCGTGCGTGCGTGCATGCGTGCGTGCGTGCGTGCGTGCGTGCGTGCGTGCACACCGTCCATGGAATGGAATTGCACTCGTTATCGTTGCAAATGGACCTATCTCTCTCTCTCTTTCTCTCTTTCTCTCTCTTTCTCTCTTCAGAGGGGATCGCCTCCCCTCGTTTCGCTCCGCCAAACGCTTCAATAATCGGCCGGTTGATTTATTAGGGAAAAATTAAGTAAACGTTGGATGTTGGCTTAGCAATTTTGCCGAGCACTTCAAAATCGCGCCGCTTCCCTCGCGAGCAGGGTCGAACGGATATCGGATCGGTGGTTCTTTTTTAATCCGTCGCGGAATCCGTTCGTACGTCTATGCGGATATCTCCGCACGGAGGCATTAATCGCATGGCCAAATTGTATGTGATAGGTGGAAAATTGCCACTGTTTACCCAAGAAGCGAGTTTTATGGAATCTATCTATCTGCCGAGAGAATGGATCGTTCGTCCATTTTCCAGGAGAAATCCGTCTAACGCGATTTTTATCTCCCTATCTTTGCTCATCGTTAGAACGGATCACGATTTCGAGTTTCATTCGTGAATTAAATTCGGTTATAAATTATTCGATATTTTTTTTTCTTTTTTTAAAGACACGCTTTCGCTGAATTTCTCTCCCCCAAACTTCGTATCCAAAAAATCCCCCCCCCCCGTTATTCACGATATCAGCTTTAACAACCCCCTCAACCGAACCTACCCCTCGATTCGTTATCCTCGAAATAATGACGATTAATCGAATTACTCGTAATCATTTCCACGAAAGATAACGCGATCCGGGCGAGATATATCCAACGACTGCAATCACGAGGGTTGATAAGCATTGGCCTCGAACGTGTTTATTAAAATAATGACAGGACGGGGCGGGGAGGCTCGCGAGGCGGAGAATCAATATAAAAGCAGCGTCTCAACGAGGAGAAGGAGAGAGAAACGGCCGGGAACAAACGAGCCTCTCTCCGCCTGTGTCACGCGACACGGGGGTATAAGGGTGGCCTTTTTTTTAACGTCGTCGAGCTTTTCAACCGAGCTCCAACGGGGCGTGGAACGACGATCTCTTGCATCACATCCGCTTACGTCCGTCGTGCTGTCCCGAAAAAGGTTGTCCCGAGGTATGCCGACTGCTCAACTCGACTGCCTACACCAACAGATCTAGGACCGAGATTGCGACCCATTCACGAGATAATACTCGTGCATCATCTTCGTGCTTCACTCGTTAGCCGCGGTTGTGCCCCCGTGGATTACGCTCACAGCCCCTACGTATCCACCTGAATCCCCGAGCACCACTGGAATTTGTTGATTCGAGCAGCTATTGTGTTGAGATGATTGGATAAATGCTTCGCGTACTTATTTTTGTTCGAATACAAATTTTCGAGAGAGGGAGAGAATCGTGATTCAACGATTATTTTTATATACTTTTCCAACCATTCGATTATATATATACGTTGGATTTTGTGCAAATATGAGGGGGGAGTTCGTAGATTGTTTGAACTGAAAGAGGATTGCGATTGGAAAAAGATTATATTAAATAGTTTGAAGTTATTCAAATTTCATGTCAATGATGCAGAAATATCATAAAATGAAAATATGGAAGAATTATTAAAGATATTTTAATTTATATAAATACTCGAAACGATTGTACTTTTGCAATTGTAATATGTAATATCATACTCAAAATATCATTATTTAGAACATAAATATTACAATTTCAAGTCTAAATATTTTTAAAATCGTGAAATTAAAAAAAAGACAACAGATAGAAACATTCAAAATACCATAAAAAAGATTATCGTTCCAAATATATCAATTTTCGTTCAGAGAACGATGCTTGTAAATTGTTGATGCTCTTCTGGGTCTGAAACGCTCGATCTTGAACTCGATGGAATGTAGTTAACTAGATAAAAAAGTTTTCCTCTATTTAACAATTCTTTTCTCTGGCAAATTTCGTGTACAAATACATAATTCTTGTCACGATCGATGAATTTACTCCCTTATGGGATCTATCTATCATTTCCAACACAGTTGATTCGTTTACAATCGAACAGTTCTTTTTATTTACGACATTACCTTTTACATCACCTCTCCATGCAATCGTTCTACGATAGTTTCACGTCCAACGTAAAGATAAGGGCTTACATATGAGTAGACAAGATGGCAGAGCTTAAAGGACAGTATCGCTCGAGATCGTGTAGCTGGCGCTCGTGTAGCTTCGCCGATTTAAGCTCGGAGCGTTGTTGATCCGAGCAGTTACATGGATCTTACTGAAAGCTGTGATGTTTGATGCGTAAACTCGTTGATCTTCCTATGCACAGGCTTTCAAGTGATTAAATATTCCAAGCTATTCTAATATAATTTCACTTGAGCGATGATGTACAATAATTTTGATTTTTTATCAGAAATTACGTATTCTCTCGTGACATTAATATTCTTAAATTCAATCTAGATTAAAAGTAAAATATTTTTACTCTTAGATCCATTGATAATCGATATATATATAATCCATTCTGATCACGAAATTCCTTTTTCTCGAGATCCAAAAGAAGAAAAGAAAAAAATAGAGTTCATCCACTTACTAATTCATTTATCTATTCTGATCTAAGAAAATCCATTTTTCATCCATTCCTTCCTACAATCTGAGAATTCACGTTAACCAGTATACCATCAAATCCAAGAAATTAAACATTCACTCTATCGTAACTCCATCTTCATCCTACGTGATCCGCTTCGCACACCGCAATATCCAAGCCATTTCTTCTTTCTCGGTTTCACGAACCACCAGCAAACTTCCGCCATCCTTATCAGCCTCGTTCTCAATCAGGCCTCGAGATATCAAGTCGACCGAAAGAAATAACAATCCCCAGTAGTCACTCGCTCCTCTAGGAAACGACGTAACACAATCATCTCTCTTTTCCCTCTTTCTCTTCCCCTCCGAGTTTCCAGATAAATTTTTTACTCCGCATTTCGCTCCATTCTCTCGGTTGAGCACAGAAAGGGAGAGAGAGAGAGAGAGAGAGTTCATGAAACGCAAATGGCCGTAGCTCGGTTTCCGCGATAAGTTTGCGCCGGTGTGTAGGCCTTGAAAAGGACTTGCTGCTGCCGGCCAACTGTTCACTCGGTTGCTGCTGCAAACCGAGATCTAGGGGTGAGATTGGCCGCCTCATTCAGCGTATAATGCGTACAGGTTGCTTGGCGTATCGTCGTCGTCGAGCCGCACTCGTTAACTGGCGGGCAAACAGGGCCGACAGAGTCGTGCGAATTCTCTCTCTCTCTCTTTCTTCTTTCTCTCCATGGTTGGTTCTCCTCTCCCGACCTATGGGGAACAGGCCGATCTTGATCGATGATTAACGTTCGAGTCAATGGAATGGAGATTAATGCGCTTTTATACGGAATTTAAGATGGTTCTTTTCGATTCTGATTTGGATTGAATCGGTATTGTTTTTTGTTTGGATTCGTTTGAAGTAGGTTTGGATTCGCCTGATCCGATTTCTTTCATTGGAGATTGTGAAATTTTTTTCGTATTTCGTGGTTCATGCAGATTTTCAGGAATAAATGTACTTCTTTTTTTTTATGAAATTTAAATTGCTTCTTTTTTTAACTCGGTTTTTAATTTGAATTGTTCTCGTCGTTCGAATTGGTTTGATTCGTTGAAGATTATGAATTATTTTTTCTTATAATGAGAAAAAAGTAATGAAGAAAAAATGTTTCTCAACTTTTTCTTCATCATAGCTTGATAATCCCAGAAAGATTTAGAGAATTTTCACAAATATTGAAAGATATTCTCAAAGAGTCGATCAATAATATTTCATTAGACATCATGAAACTACCCCAAACATTAAAATCGATTAATCACATAACAACAGAGTGACACGGCTCGATCGTCTAACTGGTTCCCGATTACGTTTTAAACAACACCAGCCGAGAATTCCCCGCGGCCTGTGGAACACGAACAAACCGATGTTTGCACGCGATACACAAAAACCTGTTGAATTGCGTTTCGAATAAGTTTGTTTCGAAACTCATACAGGGGCGGGCATTGGACGAAGCCAATCAATATGTAACAGCGCAAGTTTGTTTCAACGTGTTTCGTCGATGGCCACACTACAGCCCAATGGCTGAGTTACATTCCACTTGCCGACTGTAATTAATTCGGTCAGATATAATAAACACTTCTCTGCTGCGTTTGTTTGCCAAGCAATAGACAATCGACAATTTATCTCTGGATTTGGTTCGCTCGTTAAAAAAAAAAAAAAAAAAAAAAAAAAAAAAAAAAAAAAAA
>NW_006263502.1:869665-883409 GCF_000469605.1 Apis dorsata
TTGGTTGGGCTGAATTGTGGGTTGAGTTAATAGTTTTTTTTAGGATCGTGTTTATTTGGGGGGGTAAATTGAATTCGTTATTTGACGATAAACGTAGGTGGGATATCGTGTTGCAGAGAGTTAATCGTTTTGTGGAGAGTTTACGAATTTTGTTGTTGTTATTGTTATTGTATTGCATCGATATTACAAGAAAGTAGATAAATGTGAAATTAATTTGTGTAATTATGTATTCATTTAATATTGAATTTATTTAATAATAATTGTTATATTGTGTTATAAATATTATTAAATAATGAATATTATATTTCAGTATGTTTAGAATAAATATTATATTTCCTATTGAAATATTAAACACAATATGTTACAGTATAAAAAATAAAATTAAAAATTACATACCCAAAAATTTGAAAATGAAAAAATTCGAATCATTTCTAACAAATTTTTTCTTTTTGTTTCAGGTAAGTTTCCAGTACAAATACTTTGCTTAGAGGAGAACCCGATGTCCATCACTTTGGTAAAGTAAAATTTAAACAATGATTGACAATTCAGTGAATCTCAGATACGTTTTTCGAGTTAATTCTCAGTCGATAAAATATTCAAGGACGATCAGATAAATAAGGGAGGGCACAGATTAAATTTTTTAGCGATGCTGTAAAACTTTATGACAACCGTCATAACCATTGCTCGATTAATTTATTTCAATCACCGTCGATTCCATTTCACGCCAGATTATCCGTGTCAATTATTTCACTCTCTTCATCTCCTTTTTTCTGAATTCTTCGCGTAAATATATATCACCGGACAATAAGCACATAAGATAATCCTTGATACTTGCGATTTAAACAAATGTCGATTTAAATCGATAAATTAAATCCAGTTTAAAACATTCGATTCGTCCATGAATGTTACTAGACGTTTTTTTAACTCTTTAACTTTTTTTGACATATCGTTTTTTAGGAATAATTTTGGAAGAGGAAGTAATTTAAATATCGAGGAAGAAAATTTCTTTTAGATAGATTCTTCTTATTAGATAATTATTATTGTAACTGCATTTTAAATTAAATCATATACACGAAGAAGATACAATTGTATGCAATTTGGAATTTTTAACTGGATTCAAAAAAAAAAAAAAGATTCTAAAGGATTATTAAAATTGTAATTTATCTACTGATTTACAAAATTAAATTAAACTAGCATGTTCTTGAGAAGAACATATAAGAACAAAGAAGAAACTATTCTTTTCCACAAAAGAATATACTTTATTCGATTATACTTTATATGTCTAAAAATAGAGTGCAAAATCATAGATCGTTAGGATCTTACTCTATGATGTAGAGTGGAACCTTTCAGCCCAGGTGTCGATGAAAAAGCATTCTTCCGGTTGCTTGATTCCGAATTTTCAGCAGGCGTTTAACGACTAATCGCTCGCTTGTCGTTCGAGCACTTTGAAATAGGAATCGGAGTGTTCGGCTCTTTCTCAACATCGGTCGCCCGAAGGGAAACGAGCCAGCGAACACGGCTAATGGATTCGTGGCCCATCGTATTCGCATACAGGGTGATTCAAGTGATTTACTCTTCCCCTCCCCCCTCGAATATCTGGATATTGGATTGTTTCCATTGGAAAAATTTTACGCGGATAGATGGATTGTTTTCATCGAATTCATTCTCCCTTTTTATCGTTTTTAAAAAATTTTAAAAATTGGATATCTCAAAAGATTCAACCAACAAACTTTATCAACATTTAGTATTTATAGAATTTTATAGAATTCTAATTTTCCAAAATTTAAATTTCGAAATATATATATAATTTTTGTTTAAACTAATTCCAATCTATATATTTATACTCTCAATACTTTAATCCACGATAAAATCAATGATCATTTAGATCAATTCATTATTTTATTCTTTACAATAAAATTGTATAAACTAAAGTAAAATTTAGAGGTTAGGTTTCAGACGTTCACGTACGTAGAATCATTGTCTTCGTAGACGACATAAATTTATCTTGTTTAATTTGAAAGAGAAAAGATTCCATTCGACGTGTAATATGAATCGAGCTGTACGCGTTCACGCATACGCACACGAGCAGAAGAGTAATGTTTGTTGCGTGGGTGCAGCGTGATACATAGTAATGGAGGAGGGAGAGGGAGCCCATGGCCCGAAGGGCGTCCGAAAATCCGCAGGAATTAACACAACTGAATTTCAAGTGGCCACGTCGAGTTTCGCCTCGGAGCACTTCCATTCGGTCTGTTTCGTTCGGAATCTTGATTATGACACGGTGCAGTAGTTTTAACGAATGTACACCACCGCTCATAATTATTCGAATAACTTCGAAAGTCCATCGACACCGCTTCTATAATTTGAATCCGGAGATAGTTGTTGGAAATCTCCGGGTGAAATGGAATTTTATTGCATTGTTCAGATTAAATGTTTCAATAATAAAACTGGAAATTTGGAAAAATTCTATTTCTAATTTTAAGATTGAAGGAAATAAATATAAAAGCAGGTGGTTGAACGAGTGAATTTAAATATTTTTTTAAAAAATATTTCAAAAAGAAAATAGGAGTATAAAGAAGAATTTTATCAATTAAATTAACAAATTTTAACGTTACGAAATCTTTCGTAAAAGTAATTTTTAGGTCAAAATTCAAGATAAAAATTACTTTTATTATTTCTTAGGAAAAGCATGCTGAAAAATTAGAATTTTACAATGTGCAGTATCGTTTTTCACAATTCTTGAACGAATGATATAAAATATAATTACAATTAAAATAAAAACGGTCTTTGTTATATTAGTATCAACACAGAAGGTTGTTTACTTTCATAATAGCATATAATTTTCACTTTATAATTAAATTGTAGTAAAAGAAGGTATAAAGTTTCAAGTAATAATAAACATTTGCTTTGTTTTTGTTCTCTGAAAAAAGATAATCTCTTGAATTAAAATGTGACTACATAGCCGTGATGAATTACCTCGTGACATTAGATAGTTATGTCGAGTTCTCATGCTCTCTCTTTCTCTCTCACATTGAATTTTGAGCAACCAAGTTACGAACAGAAATTCTCTTCAGAAGAGATATTGTGTTCGTGAAACCGGTAATTTCGGGTAACCGTGGAGATCGTGATGGTACCCGGAGGATCATAGTTAAGGATCGTATCTCATTTTATTAGAGTGGTTATGGAATCGATATTGTTCGAATTTTATGAATTTTTATAAAGGTATTATTTTAGAAGAAGATTTAGAAAATTTAGAAGAAGATTTTTCCCTAATAGAATAAATTATTTCACGATTGTGTATAACTATTTCATAAGTTAAAAGTTTGAAGAATTTTGTTTAGTGATAAATCTTATTTATATATATTTTTCTATATTTATTCCATTTCTTGTTTCCTGAATATAAATTTTATAAATTTTCTTGCAATACTTTCTAAATAATTATAAATTCTTATAACCTATTTCATCATAAAGTGATTTTATTGTAGATATAGATTTCGATATATTTCTTAGAGCAATAGGCGTGTCTGACTTTAAGATCTAGTTTCCACTGCTCATTCCTGACAGAAAATGTGATAAATTTCTTCACGAGTGTCTACAAGTTGTATCGTGTATCGTTCTTTTCCTAAAAAAAATATGTATTTTTTTTTTTAAGTTCAAATTAATTAATTGGCTCACCTAGATCCTATCGATTTTTACATAAATACAGGTTAGGTTAGTTAGTATTAATAATATTCAAGGATAGAGATATATTTTTCAGTCCTCTTGCGATTAGCGATACTAATTGATTTTTTTCATAAGAATGAGTCTCATTAGTTTACTGTTGCAACAAATCATGTTGCTCAGACCGTTCCATGATAATGGCTTCCATTTATATTTCCCTGTCAGTAACTCGTGCTAATAGATTCCTTTCTTAGAAACCTACCACACGTGACGTTAATTCATGTTTCCATAGAAGCCGTTCTCATTCATTTCTCTAGGACACTGGAACGTGTCTCTTTCCTTATGCTATACATTGATTATTTTCTCTCACAATAAGTTTCACTGTATGCTCCTTGTATGCACATACGTATGCACGCTTAACCTATCTTGCCATTGTTGAAACATTATCTAAATTTTTATCTAAATTTTCTAAATCATATTCAATTGTTAATAATCTCTTCAATACAATTATATCTAAAAATTAAAAATTCTTCGATTACAAAAAGATTCCCTCTATGATCCAAGATTTCCAAATTTTCTTTCCATCGATTATTTTCTTTTCAACATCCAATCATCCCCTTATTCCATTTATCTCTTCTCATTATATATCCAATATCCGAAAAATCTAACATAATCGTTTTGATGGATGAACATTGAGGCGAGCCAAAATCGTTAATATTGACCAATTGATATAATATTGACAATACGATTTGATTCTTTGCAACTCCTTTTTCTCAGTCATGTAAACCCCGTCGCGATCCGGCCACGGGGTTTACACAGCTCCTATTCATTCCTTCTCCCTCGTTCGATTCGTCTAAAACTCGTACCACGAGTATAGATCTAGTTACATCGGTTCCGGCGATTATGCGAGGCATTGTCCGCGAACCGGTACATTCGAGATCACAGTGCAAGCGTTATTTGCTCGTGCATTGTCGGCGAATTGCCGTGGCGACCTTTTCGAAGTGTCTCGGAACGGAAACGGCTTGCAATATGTCAGGCACAGGCGAGCGGGCGCAGTTGGTGAATGAAGTCGTTGATTGGACGGTCGCGTAAGTGGATGGTTTTTTTTATCGACGTGAATTACGACCGAGCCGGTCGGTGTCTTGCATTAATTAGGGTTGCCACGGATAAATATGTTACCTCGTTGATTTTATTTCAGACACGAAATTCGTCGTCTTTTAACGGGTGATTTTTTTCTTTTCTTTTTATTACATTTTTAGCGGATGCTTGGTGTTAATTGAACGGTGATTAAGAGTTCTTGAATGGAAGAAAGATAATTTGAGAATTATTACATCTTTTAAACTTTTTCTTTTCGCTTACATTATTTTAGGAGACTTTTATTTGCAATCGATCTTTTTCAAGAGCTTTCTTTTATAAATAATAATTTTTCGAAAACTTTTGGATTAATCTATGAAATTTTATTTTTTATTTTTTATTTTTTTTAATAATATCATAACTTGATAATATTTATGAGAATTAGAATGCAAGGAAAGTAATGAATGATGAGTTATATGTACAGTGCTATAGGAACAAGTTTCTCAGTTACGCTGATTTATCTATCTAGTTTCTTTGCATTAAATGAAACGTAAACTTGAATTACTATATACGATTCAGTAGTAACAATGCACTATAAATGATCCACTTTACAAATGCGACTACTTAATCAGTACACCTACTATTTTCTGAATGAAATAGATGTTCCCTAAGAATCCAGCGCCAGTATCATAAATTTTGCATCTACTCGTTGTAGAAGAGATGTAAAAATTGCATAGAAATATAAATTCATGATATTGCAACATTTCTTAACCAGTAAATATGACATAAATATTCTTTAAATGTCTCTTTACAAATCTCTTGTAAATCTCTTCGTTTAAATCAGAAACAAAAAAGAATTCTTTTACAAAAATATTCTTCCTCTTACAGAATCTTCATAAATCCAGAAAAGAAAATTCTCGAAAGAATCGAAAGTCGAATCAAATATCTCGATAATACTCGATCGACCCTAGAAATTCTTACACCAAACCATTTTTTCCATAAAATGGCGACACTCGCCGCGAAAACACCCTTCGCGAATCGAATTCCTCCTCCCTTCCCCCCTCGATATCCGATTTTCCGCATGGGAAATTCCATCCACGGAATTCAACGCAGGTTCTTCGACCGCCGTTCCATTAACGGTCTTCCAGAAACTCTCGTGTCCCATCCGAGGACACGACGAACCATAGCCATAACTATGCCAAATGTTAAAGCGTACTCCTCTCTCGCTCAATTATGCAACGTGCCGCGAGCGCGTCAAAGGATAGTGTCGGTTCCCTATTTAGCATGGGATTCGCCACGTCTGTGGCCGGCCTCGGGCGATGCGAAACTTTGAACACGTAGAATCGGCCAATTCTATTGGATATCCTGCCGCAAAGACCGAAACTATGCTTCGATGTGACGAAGTTGGACGTGTTTTTTTTTCTTTTTTTTTTTTTTTTCGCTTTCATAAGTGGATTTGACGAGGATCCAGTTTAATTGGATTCTTCCTTTGGCTGATCCCTTTGAAATGAAATAAAGAAATGAATCTATTTATGATAGCGAATAAAAATAGATAATCTTTTTTCTTTTTTTAAACAGAATTTCTATGGAAATTTCTTTTGGAAATTTTTGAACATCTCTTTCGAAATTCTAAGGTTTCTTTCGTTTCGAGAAAAAGAATTAACGAATTGGAATGAAAAATTTGCTTAAAGAAAATGAAAACTTTTAAATTAATATATTAACATATCATTGTTGATCATTGAGATTACAAATTGCATATAGGAAACACACGAAGTCTATGTAATTATAGTTATTAAAATATTTATCATATCCAGAAAATTCACATTATATTACATAATTATTATAAAATATGTAATATATATCATCTACAGCAGAGAAATTTATCAGTTTTATTCATTTAAATAGACCGTCTCTTTTCGCTTATTCAACAGTTCCATTAAAAATAAATACTCTTCTCATTGCTACCCTGTTATCAAACTTTAACAAAAAGAAAAAAGAAAGAAAGAAAATACTTTACATTAACTTGAAAAACATCGAACACAAAATCCCATCCCATCTGCGTCAAAGAATCGATAAGGTAGCAAAAACACGAGTGGAGACACGCGAGGAAGCAAAGCACCTTAATCAACCCGGCGCAGCCCCATCCGAATCGTTATCGCCGCCAAGTCTGAGTGCATTCGAGTTGGGTCCAGAGAGTTATCGTTCCAGAGGCTAACCACTCGAAACGAAGCCTGAGAGTTATCGTTACAGGTCCTCCAATTCCGGTATATCCAATTCCTTCCTTCGCCTCGTAAAGAAGACCTCGAGTGTGTCTCCTCGAACCTCTGTCAGACGGTTCGTGGCCGGAAAATCGAAGGGACATGGCCTGTCCTGTAACTAGACAGGATTTCCGGAGCTTCTAGAAAGCTTCTCGGTGTGGAAGACGGAAATTTGATCGAAACGCTTGATAACCTATGCCCTTTTTCGCATCGCGCGACAGTTGAAGTTTGACAGGCAGCGCCGATTTTCATTGACCGTTTTTCATAGCCTATGCTCTTTTCTGTCACGAGCTCTCGATAGGATAGACGACGAGCTTTGAGCTCGTTATCGGTCGCCCCTCGTTCACGAATGCGCGAGCTCGTGGATTGAGAAGGAGAATTTTTTAGTTGCTCCATGCTCGAAGTGGATGGACCAGGGAAATGGAAGATGGGGATTAACAGAGAGCGAGACAGAGTTTCGACAAAGAGGTGGGGATAGAGCGATTTGAAATTGAAATTTCGAGTTTCTTTTTAATCTAATTTCTTTTAAAATATAAAACTTTATATATGATACTTTCGACGTTTCAATTATATATTTGAACATATTATACATATATAAGATTATCCAAATCTATCAAGATTAAGATATTCAATCATCACACGTTTAATCTTAAACTTACTGCCACATAAATCACGACACATTTCGTCATCGTTCCACGAATAAAATCTTCCCTGAAAAGGAAGCAGAAATAAAAAAAAAAAAGAGAGAACAATAAATAAATTCCACGATAACCAGCTACCGTATGAAACGCGATCTAGAGCCCATTACCCCTTCATCACGGATGATCGAGGCCGTATCTGTTGGCGATCGTTATTCCTTGGCCGGAAGCCACGGGCAGGCAGCCGCTTACCCTAAGCACGTACACGCACGTGCGTGTGTCACTCCACGGTGACGCGTGAGATCCAATAACGCTCGACGAAACACTCGTCTATATGATAATGAAGCGGCGTCGCCGAAATTAATGCCGGTGTATTACGAGGCCCGCCGGTCGAAATCGATCGAGACACGTTCGACTGGATGCCTCCCCGCCCGGATACGATATGACTTCCGCGATCCGCCGAATGAAAATTCAAATCCTCGCGGAGGCTGGTGGTTACGGACGGTGTCCATTACCACCCTAATCGCGGCGCTCGCCAATTTTCCGCGAAGCTTGATTACGCTTCGAACGCTGGGAATCTGGGTCAAATTCGACCGGCCACTCCGGTGTCCGGTTTCCGCGATCCGTTGATTTATCGCGATCGAACACGACCGGGCGAAACAAGAGAGTTGGCGCGCCGTTGCTGTATCGTTGGTGTATCGATATCTACGCTCCGTTTTTGTTCTCACATTTTTCTTTTTCCTCCCCCACTTTTCTTTCTTCTCCTTTTAATAATGAGCTGGTTAGTTAGTTGTATCCGCGCGGTTTGATCTATGGAAGCGAGCATGGTGAAAGTTTTAACGGGCAACGGTTATGGAGAGGTATAAACGTAAATAATGCAAGTTAGACGCTGTTTTGACGAAGTGTAAATTACGAAGCGTGGGTATTTTTACTTCGAAAGATCATCACCGGGTAGATCAAAGATAAATACGCCTTCGGATTCTGTTGATTTGTGCACGTATAGCATATAAAAGGATGAAATATTAGAATTCTTAGCCAGACATAAGTTACTAGATAATTACTAGATCAATTTTAATACAAAAATTTCTTCTCACTTTCTCACTTATCCTTTTCAACCTAACCTCCAATATATCCAAATAAGTTTGTTTCTAAAAAAAAGAGAAAAGGAAAAGACAAAAACTCTTATTTCAAAAAAGAGAAAAAGGAAATTACTTTTTCGTGCGATCTTACGAAATCTCTTAACCTCGAGGACACGTTTGACTGACGCATCTTTCGCCAGTCACAATTCTCTCAATAAACGAGTTCGATAATTTCTAAGTGATTCGCCACTGGGCAACAATGACCCTCGCTGTCTCACAGGATTGAATTAGGGCCGATCCTCGCGGATCCTCCCAACCCCTCTTCGATCGTCCTTGGCGTGGTTCGAGAGGGCGGCCTTCGTGGGAAGGGGCAGCTGCCGCTTTTTGTCTTTCGCCCTCTCGAAACGATATTTAAGCGCCGTTCGATGTTATCGGGCCCGGGGCGATCCAATCGAACACAACACCCCCTTTTTTCCGCCTGTTCACTCGCGTCGATCGATTTGATTTCTCGATGAAAGAAAGATGATACGACAGTTTGGGGTTGACGTTATACGAGATTTATTTTAGGATGATAGGAGGTAGGGATTTTTTGAGAAAGAAAGGTAGGTAAAATGACGCTGTAATATTTTCTATATTCGATATTGTAAATGGTATCGAGATCCCTTTCCTTTTAACTCGATTATAGGGTATATATAAGCTGTTAATTAATTTAATCGGATAATAGAAAAAAAAAGGCTTCTTAGCCTCGAGTTTTGTTTTCCTATTCTAACAAAAAAAACGGTTTCTCACAAACAAACTTCTAAAAACTCTAAGATTAACCCGTTCGTAAAGAGAAACTACTCATAAATCAACAACAACTTTCTCTTTCCTTCGAGACCTCCTCGATCACCATAATCTCATAAAAAGCCGCAACTCACGTACAATCAGATCGCGCAACCATTCATTACCAATCCTGAAACCATCCTCCCCCTCGCCTTAACACCTTCCCTTCGATCATCCTCCCACAACTTTCTCCATCGACCCACATCCTTTCAAAAACCATCGTGAATCACCATTCTCCACACTTCTCCAGACGAAATACCAAATATACAAAACACGCGAAAGAAAAGAAATAAAGAAAAGAAAAGGGAGAAAAAAAAATGGATTCGTTTCGCATGCAAACAACCAGTTTCGCGTACGCGACGTAGCAGATCCATCGAAACGAGCTTTCAACCGAGCCATGAAATTATTTAACCTCTAGTTACGCGAATCGTCCTCGAGTGAGGCGCATTATGCATCCGGCCGGGCGCAGCCGCCACAGTTCGCCCAGTTAAATATTCGTATTCATGTATTCATTGAATAATTGCGGGGATATGCGTGTCTCGTCGTGGTAGGCTCCCGCCCGAGGGTGCCTGCAGCGTGTCCCGCAGGAACACACGGCGAGACACGCCCCACCGATCGGACACGCGGCCAACATCGCGAGAAGCTCGACTTTCACGGCTCGGGGACCACCCTGGGAGGGTCGTCCTCTTCCCGGTTTCGATGGAGTAGCACCTGTTACCCGCCGGTGGACAAGTGTTTTTTAGGAACACCGCCCATCCTCGCTCTCCCTCTTTTGTCTCCGAAGGGTGACGGGAGAGAAGGGGAATGAGCATGAAAAGGGTGAGGCCGCCTGAATGGAGGATGCCTGTTTAATTGATCAAACCGACGCTGCTACCGTTTTGCACACTGCCGAACTACGAATTTGGTAATTTCTGTCATCAGCTTGATGGATTAACATCCGCGTTTATTTAGTTAGCGGGGTAAGTTGAGGCTTTTGAAGATGTGGAAATTAAGGATTTTGGTAATTTGACAGGGGTTTTATTATATTTGTATTTATTTATTAATACAATACAATACAATACAATATTTATAATTTATTATATTGTATTTGTATTGTATTTTATTGGCCTATTATATTTGTATGTATAAGATAGATCGTATGAGGAGGTTTATGATTGATTTCGTATGTGGGTATTTAAGATAATGAAATTTGTTTGGAATTTTGATTATGATTTTTAGTATCTATTGGCGGAATATATAGCACGTCTGTCGTTAAGATTTGCCATTATTGCGATATGTTACGAGTATTATTTTCCTGGAATGAGTAAGATTAAAGACAGCGAAAGAGTGGGATGTAGCAAGATATGGGGAACAAGGTTACGCATCACGTATGAACTATTGATTATGGAATTGGCATATGAATTGGTAATTCCCTGATGACGAAACCTACATCAAATATGCATTACCTTTAACAGGTGTAACAAGCAATGCCCGACTATGCTAATAATAACCTAGAATCCAAATATAATATAATGGAAAGTAAATTAAATGAATAAAACACGGTAACAGGAAAATATCACGTAACAAATTAATCAGAATTTCAAATGTTTAAAAGCAACTATGTTTCTTCAAGATTTTTTGCATTTCCTTATTATAATTGCATCGAGAAATCTAGTTTTAGATGATAGTTTTCTCTATTTTAAAATATTTATTACATTGCACGATAAATAATATCCTCTCTTTTGATAGCTTTTACATAGCTAATAAAAATTCAGGATACAAAATAAAATGAAACAGTTTGAAATAAACTATTTTTTATTTCAATTCTTTCTTAAAGTTTACCAAATTTCTACCGCAATAGGATTTTTCGATTAAATTCACAAGATTGTTAACTTTTCACTTTTCAAAATTGAACACTCAAAAATATTGGACCAATTTTTGGAAAATTTTATCAAATCAACTCATCGATCAATCATTTCCAAACTTTCCCATCGACAATCTAAATACATGATTTGTACAATTCCACGATTGCTGTTGTAATTTTCATATAACGTTACAAATTTTCGTAACAAGTTACCCGAGAAAATTGACAAGCCCGTCGTCACGGGTTTTGATTTAAGGAGGCCGGGTATCGGGTATTATGAATATAAATGAACAGTTTGAAACGCAACCCTGGGGAGAAGGAATTTCTGGTCGAGGGCTAGAGCAACGACGTATTAAATCAGAAGTGCCGGGAGGTTAACGCTCAACTAAACTTAAACTCGGAGGATAAGATATATTATTTATTATATTATATTTATTTAACCGAGGGCTGTACTTGTTGTTGGAAAACGACGACGCTCGAACAATCTTCCGATTAAATTTCCAAACAATTTCGTTGTTAGAAATATCGAAAGGCGTGAAAAAAAAAAAAAAAATAGCGAGAAACAAGCGAAAGATCATCGGACGTGAGAAGTTTGGAAGGGTAATTTTCGCCCTATGAAATTTCGATAATTTCTAATTGGACGACCATCTATCATTCTCGTTACGCCGCGCTTCAGGCACTCGACGTATGCCCGTTTCAGAGAAGCCTTGTCCATTATTATTGGGACATTTGATTTAGCATTGATAATTTAGGATTGACCTAAATATTTGATGGGAATTTGCGCAATTTAAGCTAATATCAAATCGTATGGAAATTATATGCTGACCAAGCATTATTTAGCATACCTAGCATACGAAAGTATATTGCATCTAATTAACGTTTTAAAATCATTTTTAAATGATAATTAATTTATCCACTTCTGCTCTTTGCTTTATCGTATTGTTATATCTCGTTGTATAAATTATTATATCGCGGGTAATTTAATCAGATTTATTCAATTTGAAAAGCAATCAATTATTTTCGCAACCAGCTTCTTCTTTCAATTAATACGATATATTAATACTTCTTACAATTTTATTCAAAATATTAAAACCTACACCAAAATAGAATCGAAGATAACACGCTTGCGTTGGAACTGTTTAAAAACAAAAATATTATTATATCGAAGTATTAAATTTAATCTTTCCAAGAAAGAAAAACCAACAACAAATACAAACTTTCGATATATATACTCGATCCACCTCTATTACTCACCAGAGAGCTAAACAAACGCGTGGTAACGCCGTCGTGACAAAAGAGAATACCGTAATACACCGTCCAAGTCGTGTACACCCGTCGAATCTACGAGGCGTAGAATTAGAAATTGGATCCGGTGTGCGTTCACCCTTCGTCCCCATTAACCACGTCGCGTCCCGGTTAATCCCATCGTCCAGAAACAGGGGGGCTCCTCCCCCCTCGTAGTTGCATAGTCATGGATCGTGCATGGGGTACGAGGTGGCGGAAAATAGTTACAAAACAGAAGCGATCGGAGGGGGGCAGAATAACTGTGCGGCAAAAAGGGCTTCGAGGTGGTTGGATGGATCTGTCCCGCAATGTTCGGTAGTGTGAAAATATTCCTATCGGGGGAGGAATGGGCCCCCCCTTTGGCAATGTCTCACGAGCCCGTGGGGAGGCTGGAAAAAGATTAAGTATCCCTTGCTCGGGGTGCACGTGGAACGTTTCTCGTTAGATGCGTCACGCTGCTTCGTCTTCCTCTTTCCTCGTCCGGCTCGTCGATATTAACGTATGGATATAGGTGCGTGAGGAAGGATAATATATATATGTGTATGTGTGTATGCGTGGAACAAAGGATCTCGTTAGCAATCGCGACCGATTTATTGCGTATCTTCGAGAGAGGGAGGAATTCTTTGTTTGGAATTTAATTGCGTTCGGTTAGATGGGAAAGGTGTTATTGGTTATGGTTTTCCGTTATGCTTGGTTATGATTCATAGAGGTTTGTAATATTTTGGGAAAGGTGGGATGCGCGATTAGTCGTAATGATTTTCCTTGAAATTGAATTTGTTCCTCGTACGTTCGTTTTCTCTTCGATGTGAAATTTGTAGAAATATTTAAAGGAGGAAGAGATTGAAAGATAGAAAGGAATATATTTTGATTTCTTAATTAAAGAAATTTTCTTATAATAAATAATCAAGATTCGTTCATTTAAACATCCTATTCGATACGAATATCCATTATCTTCGATCTCCCTTGAAACTCATTCCAAAGGGATGAAACTGCGAAACATGCTTCCATTCGAACAAAAAGGAACGTGCACGCAAAAAAAAAAAAAAAGAAAAGAAACAGAAACCCGAAAGAAAAACTAAAAAAAAAAAA